>NW_020854691.1:0-507 GCF_000972845.2 Larimichthys crocea | reverse complement strand
AAAAAAAAAAAAAAAAAAAAGCTCAAAAGGACCGAGGCCAGTTGTTGCAGTTTGATCAGTGTCACTATCAAGTGCACACTAAAAGGTTGCACTCCAGCCAAATACTTTATTTGGCCTCAGGTCAAGTTCCCTGACCTGTTTTTGCAGGCACTGACTACGAATGTTAAGTGTCACGCATCAGTTCTCAGAGGCCATAATGCATGTCTCATTAGAAAATTTGAAACCGTGGAGTGAAATGTGGAAGGTGTATAAAAACATATCAAAAAAACTGTGGAAATATTCACAAGTTCATGCCAAGCGAAAAATCTAAAGCGAGTCTTGTGAGAGGAGATTTTCTTTAATGAGTCACCACTACAAACACATTCAGACGGGTCTATAAACCTCTCAGAGGACAGGAAACACTGTTCAAAACTTGGTTGAGGCCAGTCAGATATTTTTGTTGAAAATGTAGAATTAAAAATCCACCAAGGGGAAAAAATACGTTTGATAAAAAAAAAAAAAAAAAAA
>NW_020854690.1:0-1111 GCF_000972845.2 Larimichthys crocea | reverse complement strand
GTGCGACCTAGAATTTGCATGTTTTTGAGTTCCTTGTGTAACTATAGGGAGAATTTAAAGAACTTGTCCATTTTTTATTGAGCTTTATTAGTGTAGAATCAGCTGACAATAAGAATTATGACCCATCATAGCGACAGATTTGCTGCTTCTCTTCCGAGTCCACCATATTAAACCGCCACGTCAACAATAACTGACACTATGAGGCCTTTCATGTTCTTTGTGTATTTCACTGCTGCTGTAGTTCCTCCTTTACGCTAGGAAGGAGAGGGTGAGGTGGAGAGGTTGCAATCCTAAAGCTGCCACTAAATCCACACTGCTCTTTTAACGTTACATGTTAACTGTCTTATCTATGTAGGTAGGCACCACCATGCTTCCCTTCCCTTTATCACCATTGGTTCAAAACTAGAGCGGGCACTGAGCCTAAGATGGTTTACATTTTGGAGCCACTAAACTACTGATACCAAACAAAACAACAACAAAAAATACCTCCAGGAGGCAGACGCAACTATTTCATTTTTCAAAAAGGCACTAGGTAGCAGAAATCTCTCTTGGCGGTTTGATAGAGATAACAGACGACGCTTCCACTGCAGATAATCGAAACCTGAGTCACATCTACTGGAAATAAACAAACTCAGTCGTCAGTCACCTAATTGCAGAGCTTAAATAACAACAAGCTACTGAGAAATATTGATCGAATTAAAGTCAAATACAGATTTGTAGTCTACCGTTTTGTCTTCTTTGTCCAGAGGCTATGTTTGCTGATAAGCTGAAACCCAACCAGCCACCTCCATCATCTCCAACAAAGCATTTCAAACGTTGCATGTTGGCTCGCTGCCAAAGTAGCTGGCAGACACTCATTCACATCCTTACCTGACTGAACACACACACACCTTACATAGATCATAGCATTGTAGGTAGCTGGCTGCGAGCCAAAAAGGGGACTGAAGCGTATTATTCAGCGCCAACCGCAAAAAGGCAGTTATTCCCCAACACGACACATGAAAGACAAAGACAGAAAAAAATAAGAACGAGACGAGCTGGTCAAAACACATAATGCCCTGGATTTTTATTTCATTTTGTGACAATTCAAAGAGGGTTTGTAGTCTTTCCT
>NW_020854689.1:0-532 GCF_000972845.2 Larimichthys crocea | reverse complement strand
CACCACCGTTCATTTCAACAGTTACATGTTGAAGTCAATGAAAAAAGAAAGTGTCTTAAGCTGCAGTTCCTCTAATGAATCCAAAAACCATCCCCAATCATCCGTTAAGTTCAGATTCTTCCCTCACATTAAAACAATGTCAATTCCATGTAAATGTGCTAATTTTAATGTGTCAGGTTCAAATGCAAATACAAATGTTGTAAAACAAACATGTTGGGGGTTTGTTCTCCACCCAGAATCCATCTTCTTTGCACAAATATCGATCTTCATGGTTCCACAAACCCAACAAAAACCTCAGAAACCTCCAGGCGGCATTGCATGTCTCATATAAAGACAACTAAATCACACCTTTTCCTGCAGCCACAGCTCATATAAAACAGATCAGGAACTTACTCATGGTGGGAGTCCAGGGGTGGGGGGCAGGTCGAGGCCCAGGTAGGGCGGGGCTTTGGACAGGTGAGGTTATTCTCCACTGGGTCTTTCCTCGAGGCACTCATGACCTGAAACCAAACAAAAGAAAAATGTTGACATC
>NW_020854688.1:0-917 GCF_000972845.2 Larimichthys crocea | reverse complement strand
CAGGGTAAATGTGCTTCCTGGAGCTCTGTCATGCACATGAAGGAGGCAAAGGGTAAATGTGCTGCTTTCTCTACAGGCTTTCACTTATCTGTGTTTGCATGTCAGGTCTGGTTGTAAGATACCAAACAAACTAGTTTACATACTTGTCTTTCTCTGACATACACATACATGCAGCGAGAGAGGATAACATGCACATAATGTAAACACATGACTTCTAGGTGCACACATTACATCCCCGATCCAAACAAATCCAGGCAACACAGCTTCTTTATCAACAAACCATTCACTTCTATACAGCTCTCATGTCTCATGTATGCCTCAAAATCCTTGATTCTTTCCCTTTCTACTTTTTTTTTTTAATTCCTGACTCTTCACCATTACTAAACATCGTTGGACCTTCCACCTTTAACCTCTTCCAATCACTTTTTCAGCACCCATCCATTCTCTCTTTGTATCCCACCTGCAAAGTGAGATAACCAGCTCATGCACATGATGAGACACACACACACACACACACACACACACACACACACACACACACACACACACACACACACACACACACACACACACAGCACAGAGAAGCTCAATAGGATCATTAATCTAGCGCATCCACCACTGTGGGAGACAAAGAGGGCAAGCACTGGGACAAAATTTGTCACACACCCATGATGGAGAGAATGATAAAATGACTGAGATGGATTAAAGATAGCTAGAAGCTGGAGAAAATCTCTTTATTTCATTGTAGGTTTCAGAGTAATTGAAGAAAATGATAGCTCACCTAGCATCTTGTAATATCTAAATAATTATCCCCGTAGACACTGACAGACTCAGGAAGGGAAAAGCCAATGGGCAGAGGGAGTGTAGAGGCTACGCTATCAACTGTTGGTCATTTTGAATTGTCAGTGGAGATGGTG
>NW_020854687.1:0-508 GCF_000972845.2 Larimichthys crocea | reverse complement strand
AATGACATCGCTGCTCTGCTGGCTCAACAAAATCTAAGCTCTGTCCTTCCATCAAGAAATATCCCTATGAGGCGGGTAGCCACGTTTTGTTGGAGCTCTGGCGCACCCGTTTTTTTTCCGATATTATCCATTTACTTTTAACAACCTAACGAAGTCTATACGGAGTATCGACAACATATCGCAGCATCTTAACGAGATCAGTGTCCGGTTCGACGAAGCCGAGAGGAGGATATCAGAGGTGGAAGATACTGCGGCCGAAACGGTGAAGCAGGTCGCTAGCTTAACGAAGTCGGTTAAGGAGCTAACAGAGCGCCTCCAGGACCAGGAAAACCGGGGCCGCCGAAAGAATCTGAGGATCCTGGGATTATGTGAGAAGGTAGAGGGCAGCGACGCGGTGAAATTTATGGAGCAGTGGATCCCCCGGATCCTGGACGTCGAGACCAAAGCAGACCGGATAAAGCTGGAACGGGCTCACTGCATACCCGGCCCCACCGCATCGAAGCTTCCC
>NW_020854686.1:0-519 GCF_000972845.2 Larimichthys crocea | reverse complement strand
CTAAAATTGACTAGAATGCAGGAAATTTCATCTAAGAAATACAAAGGAGGACCCCCAGACCCCCCGCTGGAAAATATGTCACATAAATGAAAAATTTCACCATCCCCCCTGGTTTCATTTTACAACTCGACTACTGGCTATATCTTTCCAAAATTAAGTATCTATTCAAGATTTGAAAAAGTCATTCATGTTTTGTTTCCTTCTGATAGTTACTGACCTCAGTCAGGTCTGGTGGTCCTGAAATCTAGATTAAAACCAAAAGTTAATGAGCCTCTGGAGCTGCTTTTTCCAAATTATTAAACTGGCAGAAGTCGATATTTTCTGGTTTTATTGTTTTCATATGCTTATTTCTTTGTTTTGTCTTCACCTTTTAACTCTGGTTTAAAGGTACTTTATAAATATTATTCCACTTACTTACTTTCCAGACTCTGTCCAGCTGGTGGATGGGACTAGTCTGTGTTCAGGCAGACTGGAGGTCAAGTCTGACCAGTCTGACCAGTCTGACCAGTCTGACCAGTC
>NW_020854685.1:0-541 GCF_000972845.2 Larimichthys crocea | reverse complement strand
GCAGCCCTGAGTGCCGTGCTGTAACTTTAAATCAGCTCAATCATTCAGAGAGGTGCTGCACTTAAACATTTCACTTGCATAAATAGACCAATCACAGGGAAGCAGGTGGGAGTTTAAGGTGGGCTCCATCATCCATCATACCTCTCAGTGTATCTTCAACACTTTTCTGTTTGTTGAATCTGTCAATGAAATAATGACCCAATGACTCCTGGATAATCACATGGTACACCAAATCTTATGGTTGAGGTGTCTTAGTGTTTTCAGAGCCTCAGAGACCATTGTTTGTGTGACTGAGGAAACTCAAACTGACGGTGCACAAATTTAATCTGAAGGTGTGATACCCCTGTACACCCCCACCAATCCCTGGTCCGAACAAAGACAACAGATCACATGAAGGGCAAAGCAGTAAATGAACATGTCCAATGCACTGACTGAAGTCTGAGCAGACAGGCTGTTACGGCTGTCGCCGTTTCGCCCCGCGCATGTGTGGGTGTAGTGTTTTTTCCCCTATAGGTATATACAGGTGTGCGATTGCCGGTCC
>NW_020854684.1:0-7634 GCF_000972845.2 Larimichthys crocea | reverse complement strand
ATAAAAAAAATAAATAAAAAAAACAAATGGGACAATGTTTTGTTTATTTTGAAGGACATTTGTTTATTTTGAAAAGACAATTTGTTCCTGTTTTAATTTTGAAGGGACCAAGAGTGGATGCGCCCCAAAGTTCGATGCTGAAAGTTCCAATGAGATCCGTTCGCTGTGATGAGACATGGAAGAGGCGCCAACAGGGTCACACACACACACACCACACACACATCACACTACAAACACACCACACCATAAAATACCCCACAAACCAAAACAGAGACACTACACATACACATACCACACACACACACACAAACAAAACAAGAAACATACCAGATCACAACCAACAACACATCAAACACAACAACATATAAAAACACACTACACACCAATACACACCACAAACACAGACAATACAACATAAAAGACACACACACAACATCACCACACAATCAACAAACATACACACACACATAAACACAGAAACATAAAACACACACAGAAAACACACACACACATCCACCACAAACATACACAACAAACACAAAATAAAACAACACAATACCACACAAAAAAACACACAAAACCACACACAACAGCACAAACACACACACACGTTTTTAAACTGGTTGGTAACAGGATTATGGTTCCTGGTTCGAGTTCTCTTCTCTCGGCGGTTGTTAAAACTTTCTGAGCTGTTGCCGTTGGCGAAAGAAAGCTCAGGTGGACATCACTTCCAGATGACATCTGGATCAACCTCCACCTCCTCCACCCCAAACACCGCCTTCGGTCTCTCATACCTCATCAGCTGTTAATCACTCCTCCTCCCAATCAGAGCGCAGTGTTTTAGTTTCTCTTCATGTAATCTGATTGGTGTGCGATGAGGTCCTGAGAGGTATTAAAAGCATCCAAAACCGCCATTCCCTCTCAGTCAGGTGGCTGCAGCTTCTACCGGTCCGCAAAATGACCAGCTGATGGAGGAGCGCCTTGTTACACTGACGTCAACGTGATAGCCGGTCACCCCCAACACACTAGTCAGCATCCGTAAAGTGGAGTTCACTGTCGATCGTACGTGAGTCAATGTCGCTCGTCAACGCTGGAGTTCACAGTCAGCTACGCTAAAGTGCTTGCGGTTTCAAATACTGTCGCAGTTACGTTGACGTCCACTGTCGATAGTAACGTGCGTCAATGTTAGAAGTAACGTTGGCGTCACTGTAGCTCGTTACCGTGGGTCACTGTCGCTCGCCTACGTGGAGTTAAATGCGCTCGGCTACGTGAGTGGCCGTTAAATGTCGCTAGATAAGTGGCGTTCACTGCGGCTCGTTAAGTGGAGTTCACCGTAGATCGTTAACGTGCGCTCCACTGTCGCTCGTTAACGTTGCGTGGCGTTCATGTCGATTAGTCAACCGTGCGCTTAACTGTCGCTCGTTAACGTGGCGTTTTAACGGTCGCTCGTCTAACGTGGCGTTCACTGTCGATCGTTTACGTGTGCGTTGACATCTGAGGGTGAATGAAGTTTGTCTTCTCCACAAACTCACTGCTTCACCATCAACACACCAACTTCTTGCTTTTCCTTTCTTGCCTGTGTGCTGAATGTAATGCCAAGCGTCAGCTGGGGACTCCACCCACAGAGCAAGAACAGGAAAAAGCGCCATCCTGCCGACTCTACTCAATACTCCCAATTACTCCTCTCCTACTCACTGCCGCCTCCCTCCCCCTTCATCTCGTCATGTCTTGAGTCTTGTAACATAAACAAACTGTTTGACTGTACCATATTACGCTCAACAACCAAATCCCGCCAATCGCCTCTTCTTTGTGGTTTGTCTTTTCACACACAACCATAATCCAAACCAATAACTAACCTTCAGACAACCTTATCATGTAGCGTGACACAACTCTTGCTGACGTCCGTGTAAGGACGTCTCAGAGCTAGTCAAGGTTTTAGACAGTCTGCGGGGACGTCCACAGAGACTACGTCCAGGTTAGGACAGTGCGGTGACATCATGAGACTAGTCCAGTTTTAGCAGCTCTGGGGGAAAGTACAGAGACTCGTCCAGGGTTTTTGGACAGTCTTGCGGGACGGTCACAGAGACTACGTCCAGGGGTCTAGGACAGTCGCGGGGCCATCACTGAGGACTACGTCAGGTTTTATGAAGTCTGCGGGGACTCACAGATACTACCTCAGGTTTTAGACAGTCTGAGGGGAAGTCACAGAGGACTACGTCCAGGTTTTCGACAGTCTGGGGACGTACGGAGATCGTCCAGTTTTAGCAGTCTGCGGGGCCGTCACAGAGCCAGTCCATGTTTTCGCCCAGTCTGCGGGGACGTCACGGAGATAGTCCAGGTTTTAGACAGTCTGATGTGGGACGCTCAATGAGGGCTACCCTCCAGGTTTTAGACAGTATGCGGGGATTCACGGGGACTACGTCCAGGTTTTGACGTCTGCGGGGACGTCACGATACTACGTCCCAGGTTTCGACAGTTCTGCGGAGACGTCACAGAGGACTACGTCCGGTTTAGGACAGTTGCGGGGACGTCACTGAGACTACGTTTAGGTTTTAGACAGTCTGCGGGGACGTCCCAGAGACTACGTCCAGGTTTTAGCCGCTGCGGGGAGTCACGGAGACTACGCCAGGGTTAGAAAGTCGCCCGGGGACGTCACGGAGGCATAAGTCAAGGTTTTAGGGACAGTCTGCGGGGGACGTCAAAGGGCACTACGTCCAGGTTTTAGACATTGGCTGCGGGGACGCCCGGAGACTACGTCCAGGTTTTCGCCGTCTGCGGGGAAGTCTCGGGAGACCACGTCCAGTTTTTAGACAGTCTGCAGGCGGACGTTCGGAGACCTACGTCAGGTTTCAGTACAGTCTGCGGGGGCGAAGGAGCTCACGTTACAGGTTTACGACAGTCTGCGGGACGCCACGCGATACGCTCCAGGTTTTGACAGTCTGCGGGGACGCCACGGAGAATACCGTCCAGGTTTTAGACATCTGCGGGGACGTCAACAGGGACTAAGGTCCAGGTTTTAGACCGTTCGGGGGGCCGCTTCCGCGAGACTATGTCCAGGTTTTCAGACAGTTTGCGGGGACGTCACGGCGACTCCGTCCAGGTTTTAGACAGTTGCAGGGACGCCACGGACGACTACGTCCAAGGCGTTTTCTAGAACATGTACTGCTGGGACTTCGCGGAGACAAGTTCCAGGTTGTTAGACACGGTCTGCGGACGTAACGGAGACTACGGTCCAGTTTACGACAGTCTGGGACTTCACGGAGACACGTCCAGGGTTTTACGCACAGTCTGCGCGGACGTCAAGGAGACTAGTCAGGTTTAGACAGTCTGGGGAGTCACGGGACGAACTCGTCCAGTTTTAGACAGGCTGAGGGGGCCGTCACGGGAGAATCGTCCAGGTTTTAGACCGTCTCGGGACGTCACGGAGCTACGTACCAGGTTTTAGACAGTTGCGGGGGCGTCAAAGAGACACGTCCAGGTTTTAGACAGTCTGCGGGACGTAACGGAGACAGTACAGGTTGTCTACTTGTCCTGTTATGATGCAGAGGCTCAGGTGTTTCACCTTCGTTCGGTTCAACTGCCCGTCAGCACTGAACTATACACTCCCACTCCCCGGACTCCCCTGCGTAGCCTCTCTTGTGGTCTCCCCCCTGACCATTGAGCTCTCCGTCTTCTTTGTAACCGAGCTGTATCTCTCGAGTGATCAACAGATTGTCTTTAATGTGCACTAGTGGTTCTTCCTTAAATCCGCGGACTAACGAATCTGTGGCTCAGGAGCGGAGCATCACCGTTTCTAATTTACACATGTGGTGGTGTGTGGTGTGTGACTTGTGGTGTGTGCGTTTCAGGTGTCTGTGCTGCGTTCAAGACACTCTTTGAGGTTGGGACTCTAAATGTTCAAAAAGAAATATATTTATTAAGTTTGAAAGCGGTTAGTAATCTGAGAAGCCGATAAGAAGCAGAAAGCAGAACAGGAGAAGACAGTACAAAACTCACTCGTGAAGTTTTTTGAGGTTTAATGCGGTTCATGTTGTCACTTCTAAAACACTGCAGCCGGCTTCAGATTCGTGTCATTTAATCATAAATGCACGGTCACTAATCGGCCACCGTAGAGGGCTGGCCCAGAAGTGAGGCAGTCTCATATAGTCCCCATGTCCAATATGTCACAAACGTCAAAGCAGAAAATTAAAACATGTTAAAGCTGTACAAAAAACAGTCTTTGGTCTTTTTTTCCCATCTGTTAGCTAATTTTCACCGTCATGACAAAATTTTTTTTACTGAGGGTGATGCAACTTAATTACAACTCAAAATGTTCCCCCCTATATTAAGGCCTTAAAGTTATGCAGGAAGGATTAAGATAGGGACGCTTTGAAGGAAACGGTGGGCGTGACTGTGGCCATATCAGGTGCGGACCCAGCATTGTATTCATTCTAGTACTCCCACAGGAAACTCATTACCTTCCCGTGATGTCACAGCCTCCGAGGTCTCCCGGTAATCGGGGATGACACACCCCACTGATTTGAAACACAGAGTAGTAACCCCACGGGTAACCATTACTACAGCTGTATCCGATTGTTATGATTACTATTATTGCGCAGGACGTCAGACTTAACCTGGACCAACCTGTCAGTATTCACCGTGACTTCCTGCTGCTGTGATGAACTTTCAGGAGGAGGAGAGAGGTGAGGGAGCGGAGGATGAGAGGATCAGGACGGATGGAGAGGGAGGAGGAGAGTGGGAGAGGAGGATCAGGAGAAGCGAAGCGAGGAGCGAGGAGAGAGGATAGGAGAGGAGAGGATAGAGGAGGAGAGGACAGGAGGCGAGAGGGATCATGGAGGAGGAGAGAGGAGAGGGAGGAGAGAGGATCGGAGAAGGAGATAGGAGGCGAGAGGCTCAGGGTAGGAGAGGAGAGAGTAGGAGCGAGGAGGAGATGAGATCAGGAAGAGGAGAGCGGAGGAGAGGGATCCGGAGAAGGAGGAGAGGACGGAGAAGCGGATCAGGAGAGTGCAGATGAGGAGAGGTGGCGGCGAGCAGGATCAGGAGGAGGAGAGAGGAGGAGGAGATGTAGAGAGGACTCAGGGCAGGAGAGCAGAGGAGAGAGAGGATTCAGGAGGAGGAGAGAGGGGAGGAGAAGGAGAGAGGATCACGGGAGGCGGAGAGTGGAGTAGGCTCGGATCAGGAGACGGCGAGGGAGGCGCCGGGATAGGCGAGGGAGAGGGAGAAGCGGAGCGAGAGAGAGGTCAGGAGGAGGAACTGAGAGGGCGGCGGAGCGGAGGATCAGGAGGAGAGAGAGTAGGAGGGATGAGCGGACAGGAGGCCGGAGGAAGAGGTGGAGGGAGAGGATCAGTAGGAGTAAAGGGAGAGGAGAGAGAGGATCAGAGAGGAGAGGATGAGAGATGCGGATCAGGAAGCGGGGGCGGAAGGCGGCGATGAGGAGGAGGAGCAGCGGATCAGGAGGAGGGCGCGGAAGAGGAGAGAGGAGGAGGCGAGCGGATCCGGGGAGGAGAGAGAGAGGAGAGAGGTAGGAGGGAGAGAGGATTGAGGAGGAGGAGACGGGAGGAGAGAGAGGAGAGACGGATCAGGAGGAGATAGGCGAGAGGATCGAGGAGGAGGGGAGAGAGAGGGGAGAGCGGATCGGGAGGAGAGGAGGAGGCTCCGGAGCGACGGAGAGGAGATGATCGTGGCGGCGGAGAGAGGACGAGAGAGGATAGCGGAGAGAGAGGATCCAGGAGGAGGATCGAGAGAGGACTCAGGAGGAGAGAGGGTCACGGAGGAAGAGAGAGGAGGCGAGAGGCGTATCAGGAGGAGGATGAGATGATCAGGAGGAGGAGAGGAGCGACCGAGAGCGGGATCAGGAGAGAGAGTGCGGATCAGGAGGCGAGATGACGGGATAGGAGGAGGAGAGCGCGAGCGAGGATCCGGAGGAGAGCGGCGGATCAGGAGGCGGAGAGAGGACTCAGGAGGGACGGAGAGAGGATCAGGAATTGTGTTTCAAAGTTTAAAATGAATCACATCCAAGTTCATTTCTGGTTTGAGAAGAGAAATAAAAAAACCATGAACGTGACCGCTTCTTTTTCTCTTTTTTTCTTGAAAGACCTTCCGCCCTCAGTACGCTCCTGCCGCCGTCTTCATGCGCCCGCCTCTTGCTTCCGCTATAAATAAAAGTGTTGTCTCTGTGAAGCGAGGTAGTCTCTTGGGGCAGGGGAAACAGTCTCTATTAAAACGTGATATCACTTTCAGACTGTCGTTTGTGATTCTTCTTCCAGTTTAGACGATCATTTTCAGTCTGTAGGATGATATCACACAAAAAAAACCTGCGGTGACACCAACCATGCAACGCTGTGTGTTGATTTCAGCAGGAAGTACCGTCTACCAGTGAACACAGCCACGAGACCTCGGAACAAAGCAAGTGTCCAGCTCTAACAGTGAACACGGCGGGGACCGAAACTCTGAACCGCAGTGTCCAGCTAACAGTGAACCACCGCGACACAGAACCTTGAACCGGCAGATGTCAGTCTACCAGTGACAAACGGAGGAAAGAACCTTCTGAACCGGCTCAGTGTCCATGTCTCTAACATTCAAACACGGCGACAGAACCTCTGAACCGGGCAGTTGGTCCAGTCACGCATTGTCCAGTCTAACTAGTGAACACGTGCGACAGACCTTTGAACCGGGCAGTTGCAGTTCAGTGTTAAACATGAACCACGGCAACGAACTCTTGTGAAACCCGCCGCAGTGTCCAGTCTAATAGGAACCAAAGCTGACAGAACCTCTGAACCGGCAGTGTCCAGTCTAACAGCGGAAACACCAGCGACAGAAACTCTGACCAGCAGTGTCCAGTCTAACAGTGATACACAGCCGGAGCAAAGAACCTCTGAACGCAGTGTCCCGTTTACAGTGAATGACACAGCCGCCAGCAACATCCTGAACAGCAGTGTCCAGGTTCTAACAGTGACCACGGCGACCCAGAACTCCTCTGAACCGGTCCGTGTCCGGTCTCACAGTTGAAACAAAGCGACAGAACTCTGAACCGGCACAGTGTCCAGTCTCCAAAATGAACACCCCCCGCGGACAGGACCTCGGAAACCCGGGGGTCCCCGTCTAACAGTGAAACCATCAGAGACCAAACCTCTTGAACCCGGCAGTGTTCCAGTTTAACAGTGAACCCGCGACAGAACCTCTGAAACCGGCAGTGTCCCAGTTCCGTCTCAGTGCACTCCCAGCGACGACGTCTGAAACCAGCAGTGTCCAGTTAAGCGAACACGCCGCAGAAACCTCTGAAACAGGCCAGGCCGGATAACAGGAACACAGCGACAGGAACCTCTGAACCAAGCCGGTTCAGGGTCCAGGTCTAACAGTGAACACAGCAGCCTACCTGGTATCCTTCCTTCCTAATGATGTGTGTGTGTGTGTGTGTGTATGTGTGTGTTGTTCTATTTTAAACACATGAAGATAATTGGACTCTGTGGGCGAGTCACATTAGTCTCTCTCTCTTTATGATGAATTTGATTTTTTCATGTTGCTGATTAATGAATGTTTGTGTCATGGTCTGACTCTGACAGACATTTAGAACTATATATAACATATATAGTTATATAACTACTATAACTAACTATACAATAATAATAATAATT
>NW_020854683.1:0-619 GCF_000972845.2 Larimichthys crocea | reverse complement strand
AGTAGGGAGATGGGAGAAAGTTCCATAAAGTCAACTATCACTGCAGCCCTCCACCAGTTGGTCGCTTTATGGCAGAGTGGCCCAACGGAAGCCTCTCCTCAGTGCAAGACATATGAAAGCCTGCATAGAGTTTGCCAAAAAACACATGAAGGACTCCCAGACTATGAGAAATAAGATTCTCTGGTCTGATGAGATGAAGATTGAACTTTTTGGCAATAATTCTAAGCTGTATGTGTGGAGAAAACCAGGCACTGCTCATCACCTGCCCAATGCAATCCCAACAGTGAAACATGGTGGTGGCAGTATCATGCTATTGGGGTGTTTTTCAGCTGCAGGGACAGGACGACTGGTTGCAATTGAAGGAAAGATGAATGCGGCCAAGTACAGAGATATCCTGGAAGAAAACCTCTTCCAGAGTGCTCAGGACCTCAGACTGGGCCGACGGTTCACCTTCCAACAAGACAATGACCCTAAACACACAGCTAAAATAACAAAGAAGTGGCTTCGGATCAACTCTGTGACCATTCTTGACTGGTCCAGCCAGAGCCCTGACCTAGATCGAATTGAGCATCTCTGGAGAGACCTGAAAATGGTTGTCCACCAACGTTCACCATCCAAC
>NW_020854682.1:0-1017 GCF_000972845.2 Larimichthys crocea | reverse complement strand
ACTGTATGCAGACTGTATGTAGACTTTATGCAGACTGTATGTAGACTGTACGCAGACTGTACGCAGACTGTACGTAGACTGTATGCAGACTGTACGCAGACTGTACGTAGACTGTACGCAGACTGTACGTAGACTGTACGTAGACTGTACGTAGACTGTACGCAGACTGTGTGCAGACTGTGTGCAGACTGTATGCAGACTGTACGCAGACTGTGTGCAGACTGTATGCAGACTGTATGCAGACTGTGTGTAGACTGTATGCAGACTGTACGCAGACTGTACGCAGACTGTACGCAGACTGTGTGCAGACTGTGTGCAGACTGTATGCAGACTGTACGTAGACTGTACGCAGACTGTACGCAGACTGTACGCAGACTGTATGCAGACTGTACGCAGACTGTGTGCAGACTGTATGCAGACTGTATGCAGACTGTGTGCAGACTGTATGCAGACTGTACGTAGACTGTACGCAGACTGTATGCAGACTGTATGCAGACTGTATGCAGACTGTATGCAGACTGTATGCATGTACAAATCACCAGCAGTAAATATTGTGCTAGTACTAGTATTGAACTACAAAACACAGAACAGAGCCTTTGATTAGAGTTCTGTAAAGCTTCTGATGGGATAGTTCGGTCCTAGAGATGTGGGGACAGCAGCTGCACAGAGGGGGCCAGTTTGATTTTTATGTCATGGGGCCCAAAGTTCCTGGCGGCGCCCCTGAAGGTATCTAACACCTGACGACTCTGGCATCTTTGATTGGTCGTGTTGATGTAGCGTAGCGTCACATTGAGGTGGCTCCTCCCCCTTTCCCCCACAGGACCAATCAGATATTCAGATCGAGTGTTTCTCTGAGGACAGGCTGGCCAATCAGAGGCTGTGTGTAGACTGCATGTAGACTGTACGCAGACTGTACGCAGACTGTGTGCAGACTGTATGCAGACTGTACGCAGACTGTGTGTAGACTGTATGCAGACTGTACGTAGACTGTGTGTAGACTGTATGCAGACTGTACGT
>NW_020854681.1:0-561 GCF_000972845.2 Larimichthys crocea | reverse complement strand
GACAAATGTAACAGAGACAGTTCAAAGTCAGCAACCTGATGAACCTGACCCAGTTGCAGCCCCAGATTCAGTGCAAAAACTGGTACCAGCTGCTGTAACACCAGCTGAAGAAATATCAGGAGAATTGGCAGCAGATGACTGTGTGGAGGAGACAGGTCCACAAGAGCAGGTAGACAATGGTGAGCCTATAACAGAACCTTCAAAGGAAGAAGTGCAGTCAGTGAGGAAGTCAACCCGAGCACTGAAACCTCGAGAAATGCTCACATATGACCACCTTGGACAACCTTCATATCAGTCTTGGAGGCCTGGAGCAAATTTGATGTTTGCCTATAGCCCTTACCCCGTGTCTCATGCTCCCCTACCCTTCAGTCCATGCCCCATGCCCTCATTTTTCCCTCCTGTCTCTGAAACTTGTTACTATCCCACACAGGCAATGTGGACATGCTAGTGATGACGTACACAGTGACTTCACTTGAAAGGAAAGACTACATCTATAAACACAAATTGACTGTACATTGACATTGTTTTGATACTCAACGGCTATACAATACTTGTGTTAGT
>NW_020854680.1:0-2821 GCF_000972845.2 Larimichthys crocea | reverse complement strand
CTAAAACCTGGACGTGTCTCCGTGACTCCCCGCAGACCGTCTAAAACCTGGACGTAGTCTCCGTGAACGTCCCCGCAAGACCGTCTAAAAACCTGGACGTAGTCTCCGTGACGTCCCGCTGGACCGTCTAAAACCTGGACGTAGTCTCCGTGACATCCCCGCGGACCTTCTTAAACCTGGACGTAGTCTCCGTGACGTCCCCGCAGAACCGTCTCAAACCGGACGTAGTCTCCTTACGTCCCCGCAGACCGTCTAAAACCTGGACGTAGTCTCCGTGACCTCCCCGGCAGGGCCCATCTTACAACCTGGACGTAGTCTCCGTGACGTCCCCGCGGACCGTCTAAAAACTGGACTAGTCTCGTGACGTCCCCGCAGACCGTCTAAAACCTGGACGTAGTCTCCGTGACGTCCCCGCGACCGTCTTAAAACCTGGACGTAGTCTCCGTTACGTCCCGCGGACCGTTTAAACCTGGACGTAGTCTTCCGTGCGTCCCCGCCGGACCGTCTAAAAAACCTGGACGTAGTCTCCGTGACGTCCCCGCAGACGTCTAACAACCTGGACGTAGTCTCCGTGGCGTCCCCGCAGACCCTCTAAGACTGACGTCGTCTCCGTGACATCCCCGCCGACCGTCTAAACCTGTACGTAGTCTCCGTGACGTTTCCCCGCAGACCGTCTAAAAAACCGGGACGTAGTCTCCGTGACGTCCCGCAGGACCGTCTAAAACCTGGAGTAGTCTCCGTGACTCCCGCAGACCGTCTAAAACCTGGACGTAGTCTCGTGGACATCCCCGCGGACCGTCTTAAACCTGGACGTCGTCTCCGGGACATCCCCGCGGACGTCTAAAACCTGGACGTAGTCTCCGTTGACGTCCCGCAGACCGATCTAAAACTTGGACGTCGTCTCCGTGACGTCCCGCGGACCGTCTAAAACTTGGACTAGTCTCCGTGACGTCCCCGCGGACCGTCTAAAACCTGGCGTAGTCTCCATGACATCCCCACGGACCGTCTTAACCTGGACGTCGTCTCCGTGACATCCCGCGGGACCGTCTAAAACCTGGACGTAGTTCCGGAGTCCCCGCGGACGTCTAAAACCTGGGAGTCGTCTCCGTGACGTCCCGCGGGACCGTCTAAACCTGGACGTAGCCTCCGTGGCGTCCCGAAGACTGTCTAACACCTGGACTTAGTTCCCGTGGGACGTCCACGCAAGACTGTCTAAAACCTGGACGTCGTCTCTGAGACGTCCCGCAGACTGTGTAAAACCTGGACTTATCTCCGTGACCTCCCCGCCGCCCGTCTAAAACCTGGACGTAGTCTCCGTGCGTCCCCGAGACCGTCTAAAACCTGACGTAGTCTCCGTGACGTCTCCCGCAGACCGTCTAAAACCTGGACGTAGTCTCGTGACCTCCCCGCAGCCTCTACAACCTTGACGTAGTCTCCTTGACCTCCCCGCAAGACCATCACAAACCTTGCCGTAGTCCCCGTGACCTCCCGCAGACCGTCTACAACTGGACGTCGTCTCCGTGACCTCCCGCAGACCGTCTACAACTGGACGTAGTCTCCGTGACCTTCCCGCAGACAATCTAACAACCTGGGACGTAGTCCCGTGGGTTGGTTTAAGCGTGACATCACACGTGGTTCATCACTAAAAATATTACTCCACCATTTCCATGTAACCACTATAAACTGTCTTCTTTCTGGGTTATGCCTAGTCCGTCATGGTATTGGTTGACGATGTCGTCACATCTCCCTTACTACCAACCTCTCTCTCTCTTCTCCATCTGTAAACATTCACTGTCTCATTTCAATGCATGTCACAACTAAACTTATTTTTTTTTTGTGGGCAAGTTTTTCCTAAGGTTCTAAGGACAGCGGGTGTCACTCCCCGTACAGCTTATAAAGCCTCGAGGAAAAGGACTTTGTGATTTGGGCTGTACAAATAAAAAATCTGATCGATTTGATTTGATTAACTGCCCTACTCTGATTCTGGTCTCGGCTTGAGTGAGGATTTGAAATTCTGATCGGTCACACGCAGGATCTGAAAGTTTGCACTTTAACAGACATAACACATTCAGTGAACTTCATGAACAACATGTATTTAGCTTTTCTTTGTTTTGGAATTCTTGGGTTTTTATTAGTTCCCATTTCAGTCTGTTGATTTCTATAACTAAATGTGATCGGCCACCAAAACCTCCTGCAGAGGGAGATTTGATGTGTTTTGACAGGGTGTGGAGAGGGAAATTGACTTTTGGGGGGTTCGTATGGTTCAGGCTAAATCAAGCTCCATGTGTGTTAAGGTACAGTTAAATCAGCAGCTCTGCCCCCCGGCTTCATGTTAGGGAGGGTGGGATGAACGCTAAGCCGACTGAAGGCAGGCGTCCCACCCTCAGGGGAGGACATCAAGAGGTAAAAGTCAGCATACTTTATGTATGGAGTCAAAAGTAATATGACGGTCTGCGGGGACGTCACAGAGAATACGTCCAGGTTTTAGACGGTCTATGGTTTGAGCATGTTTCAAATGTTTGTTGGCCAATCAGATTGCTTAGTTGGAACTACTTTCTGTATGTTACACTCAATCTTTCCGTTGATGTTTACCCACACGGAAAATATTGCTGCAATTTTAGTAAATCATGTTTGAACTGCACCTGGACTAGTTTTACAAGTTTTACAAGTAAATGTAGCCTGCGTGCAGAGTACATGTCGATCAATGAATCAAAACTTTGGAATGAAACACACCTGTACCTGTGAAACAACTTTTAACAGATGAAGTGGGACAAAGCTCCACCCCTCACCTGCCTTACCTGAGACAAACCAGGAAACAGTT
>NW_020854679.1:0-612 GCF_000972845.2 Larimichthys crocea | reverse complement strand
CATTTAATAGAGTCTGCAGCCAAGGCGTGATCATACCTTGAGCTTCACAGACTCTGAAATCAGCATTGAAGTGTGTGAAACAGGTCAAATCTGGGCTGAAATCAGCATTGAAGTGTGTGAAACAGGTCAAATCTGGGCTGAGACTGTTTAAAACAGCTGAAAGTTTGAGTCTGAGTCATCTGCTGCATCTGCATAGCCAAACAGTGAATCAAACAAAAACACTCACAACAATAATTTCATCCGTGTTGAGCACTTTTCTTAACAAAGTTATAAATTCAGTAAACAAACCGCTGACTGAAACTCAGGAATGCAACACTGTCAAGACAATGTTATTTTAAATTAACAGTATTAACACTAAAGACGTGTACTGAAGGTCCAGTCAGCAGATAAACAATTAATAATAACACTAATGATTCATTAATAATCAAAACCACAGACTAGAATCCACAGAAATTAATTTCTAATGCTGTAAAAACAAATAATCTGATTCTCTGTTTGAGCCACACAGGCGACCTTTTCATCCTGATTAAATTTAAACTGGTTTGTGATTTTAATATTTCAGCATTTTAAAGCTTTAAGAACAGAACAGTTGCTCTTAATATTTGTGTTTTT
>NW_020854678.1:0-1461 GCF_000972845.2 Larimichthys crocea | reverse complement strand
CTTCAGATCTTCTGTTACACCATTGGTGACACCACTGCTGCACCATTATCCAGTTCTCCACCATGTTCTCGGATGGTCTGAGCACTCGTATGTTCCTAAAATACGAGTGAACAAATGTTTCAAAAGCTTTACAAAAGAATCTCCTTCCTATAGATGGAATCTGTTTTTAAGTTTGCCCCAAATTCAATTAAACTGGTTTATGTCTGTGCTCCAGTGGGACACTTCTGTGCTTTTCTAGCCCTGGTGATAAATGAGACGGGTACTTTAAGCTGAGGGAAACTAGCTAAAGTGGCTGAGGACATATAACGAGGAAACATGGGATCTTTCAAGCAAGACTGAACTGAACAAAGCAGTTGAGGAATTTCTTCCTGAGGGAATTCCTTGTCTGTTGCAAAAAGAAAAAAAAAAGAAAACATGGTGTTGCTTTACTTAATTTTTGCCAAGAGAAACTTTGAGATCTACGTTCTCGCCCTATGTCACAAATTTGTCAACCCTCTTCATGACCCTTGTTGTGCACGAAGTCATCTGCAGGATGACGTCTTTCATGTAGCTTGATTTGATTTTTTTTTATCTCGTAGTCACAAGTAGGATAAGGGAGGTTGACCACCTCATGGTGATTCCTACTCCTAGTTGCTGCCATCATGAAGTTCTGGAGGGTGAAGCACATCTGGAGGTCTTTTAAATTGCTGGATACCAAGGGCCCCATTACAGAAACTTCTCAAAGCTGAAATCCTATCTTACTTCATTTTAAGCTGACATTAAGGATATGTTTCTGATGCTCACTAGATTGGTGAAACTCTCAAGAGGTTTGTACACATATTCTAAGTTGAAGCACATCTAGAGTCATACTGACTACATTTGTTAAATTTACCCAAAAGACCAGGTTTTGTGGCCCGTAAGAAACCCAAAGTTATTTTTTTTATTTGTTATTTTCTGATTTTAATTTTTCTCAGTTCTCAGTCACCGATCAAAGAATCAAGTTTACAGTTGTATATGGAATATTGGAGGTCTGCTCGTCCTGTGACAGTAGCAACTCATGGTTGTGTCCTATCCTATACTATGCTGTTTGAAACACACACTAAGACGAGACCAGCAGTTTGGACATTTTTCTGTAATGACGCCCCTGGGAACTGATGGAATCTGGGATGTAGAAGAATGCCTCTGCTGTAATGTTACTTACAGTAAACGAATAAAAAGACAGTAACCCTAGAGCAAAAAAAAAATAGATCTTGGATCTTGGCCCACTTGACTGTCTCCCACGATGATATTTTGGCTCTGATAGTAACTTCTATGTAGTTTGGCAGCAGAACCAGGTGAAAACATCACCTGATAAGGCTGCTGTGATGAATATGCTATTCACACAGCAGATATGGAGAGACATCAGTATGATGGATGTTACTCTGACATGGTTGGAGGGGAGTTAGCAGACGGGAAAAACCAATGCAGTGATTTAAAACTCTC
>NW_020854677.1:0-1101 GCF_000972845.2 Larimichthys crocea | reverse complement strand
TACACTCGTGTGTCTCATATTTGACCCGGCGGTTCAGGTATACATTTCACACTTATGCAAGTTTAATTTAAATCTTACTGAAGACAAACAGAAAAATGGAACCAGGCTGAACAAATAAATAAAGGACAGCTTCAATAGATGCCAAAAATAAATGTGTCCACTCCCTGTGAATGCCCTGTTAACCCTGTCATATAGTTAAACAGTCACAACTTGCCTTTATCCGTCAGCACTGTGATTCGGCAGAATCGGCCTCTGATTACTCACCACTACCACAGAAAGTCTGCGGAGCCTGACCGCCTCTGAAAACAGACTCATACGCTGCTGAAAGACGCGGCGTGCGTACGTGCAGCTAAAAAAAAAAAAAAGGTTAAAATAAACTTAAACACACACACGCGTGAACTCGAGCAGTCGGCGTGCATTCGACACCTCGAGCACCCCGTGAATGACATCATGGGAAAACTGTCAGGTAGCAGAGTTTTGTTTTTGGTAACACACCTGCATGAAAAAAAAACAAAAAAACAGACATATAGACGGTTTAGGAGAGTGATCTACACACACACACACACACACACACACACACACACACAGCCCCTGGTTCTCACACCACCAGCTGTGACCTGGTTCGCTTTAAGCCGGTGTTTGAGCCTGGCCCTTAGTTGAGGTTGGCTGCTCAGACAGGGCAATAGTTTGCACTCACACACACACACAGACACAGAAACACACACACACAGTGGCCACTGTGGCTAATTGAATGGCCAGGGCAGGAGGTCCAGGTCTTTATGCTCAGGGAGAGGAGCCATGAATATTTCTGTTTCATTTGGACTTCACACACTGAGACGGTGGGAAAAGGTGAACGAGTGTGGGAACGAACAGCTACGGGCTTTGAATATTTACTCCGCTAAAAGCTCCCTGAGACGAGAGGATGTACTTGTGTTACTGAAAATAAGATGACAGTTAAACACAATGGCTGCGTTTGACTAGAAATGTCGTGTCTCACTTCCTTTTTAAACTTCTGTGTAGTACACGATGTTTCAGAAGCGTTGAACCCTCCAGACTTTGTTTACTTGCTCAGATTTGGTCATTTAAATGCTTCTAAATATG
>NW_020854676.1:0-961 GCF_000972845.2 Larimichthys crocea | reverse complement strand
CAGAAATGACTGCAGTGCAGTCAAAGGGCAGACATGAAACCGATACGGCGAAGCTTCAATCATTTCCAGCATCTCTAATGACTTCTACTGAGCTGTCTACCCAAAAAGGGAACTGAGATGCGGAGTACGCACGAGTCAGCTTCTGTTTTTGTAAACTTACTCACCAGCTGATATGAATGTCCAGATATCTGGCATACCAAGAAGAGACAAAGCTGTTCTCACATAACAACTGGCAACAGATTTATTTAAAACTTCATTTTCAAGCTCAGGTCTTCAATTATCTGTTTTAAAAATACAACAGGTTTCCAAAGATTTTCAGCATGTGCTTTGCTTCCTTTCACTGGTGTACTGCCAATCTAATTTAGATTACATTGTCCATTGAGCTGTCATTTTATTTGACAGGAACAGTACAGTACATGTATGTAAGTTACCTTCAAATAAAATGCAATTTATGCAGAGTACATAGCACTGCGAGCCATAGTCAAATGTCATTCCTTGTACCTCGTTAGGCTTTCAAAGAATAAAACACTGAATATAACACAAACAATCTATTACAAGAATAAAAATTGAATATGACACTAACACAGACAAACAACCACTACAAACAGTAATTGAGACATCAGTGACTGTAAATGATGGTTGAGTAACATAACTCAGTTGTCTGTGCAGTTTAGTGAAAATGAAATTTGACAAAAAAGAATTACAGCTGTGATAAATGAGTCCACAAAAATCAAAGACACTTTTATAGACATTTTAATCACTTACTCATGAGTGCTGCATTTTACAGTCGAGACAGTGTGCTGTTCCACTTGAAGTTGTGACACATAGGCTGTCTCTACGTGAGCATAAATAATTCATGGCTGATCATTTTGTTGACTTTTGAGAATGATGATGATGATGATGATGATGATGATGACGATGATGATGGTTCACAGGTACACGTGGTGAATTATTTCTACAG
>NW_020854675.1:0-913 GCF_000972845.2 Larimichthys crocea | reverse complement strand
AGCCGGGCATACACTGTACGATTTTAGCCCGTTTTTCGGGGGCAGGGCACGACGGGCTGTTTTCACCCGCACAATGTGAGCTCTCTGGTCGTGTTCGATGATCGGACCGTACAGTGTGAGCACATAAATCGTGAGCTTTGGCCGTACATCGTAGGCGATTACTCGTACAGTGTGTGATGGTATCAACGACAAGATTTTCAAAAATCGTACATTGTATGCCCGGCTTAACTAACTGCCCTGCTTTGACATTTTGCTGTTGTCTCGCTTTCGGTGTCGATCTGATACCGACTTGGTATCGATACTATCGATATTTGGATCGATCCACCCATCACTAGTTTTCACATTCTTTAGTTTGTTTTCAACGAAATTAACATTATCCTAACCGCAATTTTACCGTAAAACTACGGAAGCCCCTAAGAGGTCATGCATTCGCACATCACATTTCCTCCATTTTCTCGCAATAATTAGTTAATTAGATAATTTTACAGAGAAAATCAGACTTTGTTTTCAGGAAAATTAACTTTATCCTAACCGCAGTTTTACAATAAGTTAGTTAAATTGAGGAAAAAGTATGGAAGCCCTAAGCAGTCATGCATTCATACCTTTTTATTTTTTCTGGGAAACCGGGATTTTCTCGAGATAAGACTTTGTTTTCTTGAGATAGCGAGACCTAATTTCTTTGAGATAATGGGACGTTTTTTTCTCAATCTCGAAATAACGACTTTATTTTCTTGATAACGTGATCATCAGTTAATTGCGATCTTGAAATAACAAGACTTCTCGAGATCTTGAAAATATTCCGTTATCTCGAGAAAACAAATGAAATTAACTGGTTATCACGAGAAAATAAATAAAATGTACGAATGCGTGACCACTTAGGGCTTCTATAAAAAAAAAAAAAAATTCTGGAGAC
>NW_020854673.1:0-5244 GCF_000972845.2 Larimichthys crocea | reverse complement strand
AACCAACATGTCTTTAATTCATCATGATTCTAAAACCTTATAAGAACATTATATAATCAGCTGCAGTTGGTAAACACACAGTCAAACGCAGCATATGAAATCCAGTTGGACTGGACAGGACTTTGCATTGTTATTTAGAAAGAATTAACATTTTAGGAGGACAATGTTCAGAGAGGAGTATACTGTAAAAAGGAGACAAGGAAGACTAACTGGAAAGGTTTTCAAGTCAAAAGGTTTATTGGCATTCATTTCACAGGATTTTTAATTCACCAATTGTAATTATAAGTAAGTACCATGAGGTTGAATTGATCTTTATTTATGCTAGTAATGTTTGTTGGTTATTCCATTGTGTGTGACTGTCACATCATTTCTAGACTGATGGATTTCAGTTTGTATATTTAAGCAACTTTAATAGTTTCTCAGAAAATGTGTCTGTGGAGGGGGAGTGGTGCATCAGCTGCAGGGGAGAGCTAATGACTGGCGACTGCTGATATTTGGTTTGATGTTGTGACATGTAAGAAAGTTTAGCAAACAATTGATTTGATTGATGTAGATTCATGGTGTGAGATGTAAATAACTATGTGAATTTATGGTGTGAGATGTAAATAAGTAATGCAACTATGTGAATTTATGGTGTGAGATGTAAATAAGTAATGCAAATAATAGTGTAAAAAAAACCTTAAACCACATTGATGGGGTTCAAGCAAGTTGTTCTAGTAAAACAATAACTTGAGTGTAGACAGGTCAATCAAGTGTTTTTGAAAGAAGCAGAAGAATGACAGGTCTCTAATTACATTGGAAAGGTTTTAATAAAATCTAAACAGTGTTTCTCTAGTTGTGATAAACAGGCATGCGGTCATATTATAACAGTGAACTGGTGTTGAAATCATTGGTGGTCTGAGGGCTCCTCCTCTGGTGTCTTCATGTAAGTGTTCAGGCACTGAGGGGTTTTTGTTCTGCTGAAGCTTTGTGTTATTGTGGCTCACTGGCACAGTAATACACAGCAGTGTCTTCAGGCTGCACATTCTGTCCGTTTAGAGTCACTGTGTTGCTGGAAGTGTCTAAGTCAATGCTGAACTTGTTCTTTAGAGAATGTTTATAGTGTGAACCTCCAGTAGCTCTCATTCCAATCCACTCCAGTCCTTTCCCTGCAGGCTGTCTGATCCAAGCAGTGTAGTAGCCAAGAGAATAAGAGACCTGACAGGTGATGGTCAGACGTTGACCAGGCTGCACAGTCACAGAGGTTGGCTGTGTGAACTGTTGACACTTCACTCCAAAAAAAATTGTAACAAATGATCAAGTTATACTGTCATAATAAAATAACTGTTAACTTTGACAAATCCAGAGAGACTCACATCCAGCTGCCAACAGCAGCAGCAGAGCTACAGAAAACATGGTTTGTGTTGAGAGTGACGAGCTGTGAACTCCACTGACAGCCTGATGTGAAGTTTTTATAGCTGAGTAACAAGGAAGGTCACTGAGTTTGCATTGGGTCTAACTGGAGCCAATAGAATAGAATCTGTTGACTGTTTTAATATCCGCAGAGTGGAAATCATCTCTGCTTTATGTCTGATATATTAATGTCCTCATACACTTTTTGAAAATGTTCCTGCATTTACAGAAATGAAACAACTGTTAATTTTATTTTTACTTTACTTTACTAAACAATTAATGATTAGATGTATTGTATGAACAACATATCATTATTTAAACAACTTAATGTGAATATTAGAATGAATCATGAAATCATGAATTATTAACATGAATCATGGATCATGAAAACATATTCATTAAAATCAACATTGGAATAATAATGATGATGTGGAACAATGGGGGAAAAAAAGGAGTAACCACCAATAATGTTGCGTTCTATAAGACTTGTTTACAGTGTGTTTAATATGTTTTTTAATCATTTACATACATTTCGAATATGATGTGAGCTGTTATTTACTATCAGCACTTCCGACATCATATATGTGATCAATTTGAGTCCATGAGTAAAAGTACTTTTTTAATTGCAGCATTTGTTCATTCATTTCATTTCTGAGGTTACTGAACTTACTGACTGCATTTACTGACAGCAGCCAGGATCATGTAAATAGTTTGAAACCTTCAGTCTAATGCTGCCGGTTTGAAGTTTGCACAAAATACTATAAATAGTTAGTTAGTTAGTTAGTGTTTGCAGATGTTTGAAGACATACAGGAACTGAAACCTGTGTGAGAAAATTCACCACGTCTCACTTCTAGATTTTTCTAATTATGATGATGCTTTTAGAGGTTTAACCAGAAGAGTCTGACCATCAACACCTGACAAGATAACAACAAAAACCATCATACAAAAACACATTTACAGCTTAAAAGTAAACATCAAATGAAAAATCACTGAAGATGTAAAACTTGTCAGTCATGACATGCAATCTAAGAGTCTCCTTTCAGTGACAGGTGAGAAACATGACTGACCGGCCTCAAGTGGTTTTATATTTACAAAAAAAAAAACTGCAACATTATTTTTCACTCTTACATTATGACTTGTGAATGTGAGCATGAATGGTTGTTTGTCTCTGCGTGCCCTGCGATAAGTTGGCGACTTGTCCAGGGTTTTACCTGCCTCTCACCCAAAGTACCTGTGACATGGTCCCAGCCCTACCGTGGACCGGCTGGATAAGCATAACGCGGTTACAGAATAATGGCTGGTGGGACAGACCGACGGGACCTATTACGACTCCCTTTAGATTCCCACCATCATTTACACGGACATTATTTTATATGTAAATATACTATTTCTATGTCTTAATAGTTAAAACTGTTAATATTAGTGATTTTCAGCATCAGATTTTTGTGTGTTGCTTTATTAACCCTTTTCAACATATCTTTGTTACGTTGTTTCTTCAGCAAGATTGTTGCTTATTTAAAAATTGTTATGAAATATAAACCCATTAAAATGTAAAATTGCATAAAGTCTACATTAGGTATATACTTAATTCCTCGTATCATTCACAGGTAAAGCATGAGTACTGATTATTTTGTTACAGCTGTTCACTTAGTGCAGTCACTGTGGCTCTCGATCGCACAATAACTAATAACGCAGAATCTCAGTCTTCGAATGTTCACTCGACAGAATACGAAACAGAACACTGCTCTCGGCTGGTTGTCTCTGGAGGCCGGTTAAACCGGCCTGAACTGATAGAGTCGTATTTTGCTACTTCCGCCACCATCAGCATCAATTCCACTCCAGTCCTTTTTCCCGGGCCTGTCTGATTCCAGCCCATCAGTCTCCTCTGAATGACAATCCAGAAGTTGTACAGGTCAATCTGTAATTTTCCAGGCTTTTAACTCGCTGGTTCGATCTGTCAGAGTCTGACCATTCACCACCTGTCGGATAAAAAATTCTGCCATTACCCTAAGGGATCACAACAAAAAAATACATTTACAAAAATCCAATGAAACATCGTGAAGAATCTTCACCTGCCAGCAGTAGTTTAAAAGCAGCAGTCCTTGTCCCTATTAGTCCATCATGTTAAACTGTGTGTCCACTGTTCTCTGTTCTCCTCTCTGCAGTCAGATACAGTAGAGGTGGCAGACATCTGAAGTTTGCATTGACTCCTCCTCACAGGGAGAGAACTGGATTGGAGTTGGTTTTCAGAGAATTGTAAGTCTGACCATTAAATAGTGTGTTTTGTTGTTGTTGTTGTTTTCTTATTTTTGTTTCATATAACTCATATATTTCTTTTTTTCTACTTATTTCTGTCCTCATGGTGCTGCAAAAAGGAATTTCCTCTGATTTGTATCATGTAGTTTATGTAACTTCTGGCACATTGCAACACATTTTTGTAATTCATATCTTTATGAAACAGGAAATAGGAAAAGGAACAGAAAACACAAAATAAAAGTCTGTTTATTCTCTAAACTATAAATCACTAAATGTACTGCATTGACAACTTCATTCATTATTCAAACATTGTCAGTTTAAAACGAAAGATTCTGCTTTTAAAAGCAGAATTTGGATCTTTTTTAAATCAACTGAAGCATTGATTTATTCATTTATTTTCTAACTTACTGAACTCGCTGACTGTATTTGCTGCAAACAAAAATACAGTGAAAGAAGCCAGAATCATGTAAACAGCATTAAAACTTGTTCGCAGGTTTGTATGTAAGATTACTTCTGGTTTCAATGTTTGAAGATGCTTGAAGAAACTCTAGAAACTACTTTCTAGAGGATAACAAACACACATAAAACTGTCCATATATGTGACAGTAGTATTGCACTCTTAAACAGGGGGTGCTAAATCACAAATATCCCATTTTCATATGTATGTAACTGTAATGGATTATTAAAAAATGTATGTTACATTTTGTACTTTGGCTTAAAAACTATTCTTTTGGGTACAGTATTTTGTTACATGTGTAAATAAATGGAATGTTACAGTTATAGAGAGATACATTTTGTTAATATTGTGAAGAGTTAAAAGTGATGAACCTTGCAAGTCTTGATCTCAGGCATTTATCTTGGACCAACAGTTATTAAGAGCAATATGCTAGTTCCATTTTATTTGCACTACCAGTGAGGTTAAATAATTGAACCTGTGAGGGCCTATGTGTTTTATATTTCAGGGTATTATTTTCAGTAGTTGTGAACTAAATGGTAGCTCAGTTAATTGACTGAATTAGGGGGTATTAATGCAGTGGTCCACTGAACTCAGGATTATTCTTTATGAAGAAAAACACAGTAAAAACAGTCAGAAACAGCAGAGTCCACTCTTTTACAGGTTGTTGACATATAGCTGTGAACATATGACCAATAAACTATATGCTACATCACAGAGACAGGCAATATAAATAAATTACCTAAAATTACTTCAGCTTAGCACTGAAATTATTTTGCAATTGTCTAATGATTTATTTAGTTCTGTTTCAGTGAAAGCATAAAGAAAGTTCAGTCTGTATTTCTCCCTGATGCTCTGATGTCAGGTGTCATGTGGTGACCAGGAGCTAGTTGGACACTATTCACTTTGGGAAATATGTCACTGGGGCATCTATCTCTATATGTAAGCTATATATGTGCATGAACATAAATTAAATTATTGAGTGACATGTGTGTTACTTCTCCCACATAAATTAAATTATTGAGTGACATGTGTGTTACTTCTCCCAGGTCACGGTGTGTAGCTAAAAAGAACATTTATGCAGTACAAGCTACACTGTCAGTCTCACATACTTTTATTTCAAATTGATGGGTCACCTCAG
>NW_020854672.1:0-521 GCF_000972845.2 Larimichthys crocea | reverse complement strand
TATTAAATGCCAAGATAATTTCTCAGTGATCTGTACCCTCACAGTCACAATTATTTTGGTGAAAATTGTCAATAATTATGACAAAAAACTGGCGGACCCCCTGCAGTACCTCTGTAGACTCAGTAAGGGTTGTGAACCCCTGGTTGAAAGTTGAATCTGTGCATGAACTGATTTAAAATGACCCTGTGTACTTGCTGAATTTGGTTGTTTTAGCAACAGTTTAACTACATTTCATGACGCTTAACATTGATTCACAGAAATCAAACATCAGTGATTTTAAAGAAAATCCACAATATATAGTGTCACTTCAGACGTCTGAGTGTTTTATTTAACATTAATACAGTTAAGTTTTAAAGCAGAGTGACAAAGTCAGCTCAGTGGACTGATGTGACGGTTTATTTGCGTGGTTTGGTTTTCATCCTCGTTCAGGGGGCTTCAGGACACGGTGAACAGCGGCAGCTCAGGCGGTGGGTGGGGAGACAAACATACAATAAAGAATAGTTAGTGAGACAGACAAATAA
>NW_020854671.1:0-2512 GCF_000972845.2 Larimichthys crocea | reverse complement strand
CTGGTATCAGCAGAAATCTGGACAGACTCCAAAACCCCTGATAAAATATGCGAGCACACTTGAATCAGGAACACCAGCTCGGTTTAGTGGCAGTGGAAGAAACTCTGACTTCACTTTGACCATCAGTGGAGTTCAGGCTGAAGATGCAGCAGTTTATTACTGTCAGAGTCTCCATAGTGGTTATGTGTTCACACAGTGATTTCTGGCCGTACAAAAACCTCCCTCAGTCAGACTGCAGAGACACTGAGCTGTTACAGCAGGAACCGACTGCAGCTGCTGAAGAGGAAGAGACTCTGACACAGACCACTGAACACAGAGCTGACAGTAACCTCACCAAGCACAAACTACACATTCACACTGATATACTGCCATATTTTATGGTGAGGAGAATAATATATCTTTAACATTATTTGAAAAATGCTATGGTCTTTTTTCCGACATTTTCATAGACAAATAAAAAAAAACTGATGACTTCAAACAAAATGAATTAAATTACTTAAATTACTACACAACTGTTGACACATTCTCCACCTGTACCGGGACATTCGGTCCATTTTTACCATCTAATAATGATCTTGCATTGAGAAAACTGTTTTCCTAACAGGACAATTACATTTCTGTCAAAACCTGATGGTCCAACAAGTGAAAGTCAGAGCTGACTTCCACTGCCACTAAACCGAGCTGGTGTTCCCCTGATACAAGTTGGCTACATATCTTATCAGGGCTTTGGCGTCTGTCCAGATTTCTTGACTGATTACAGCCATAACGATTATACTGTAAACCGCTTGTGGTCTACAGCTGATGGTGACAGTGGTCCTGGAGTAGTCAAATTGTCACTGCTGCTGGCTGAGTCACCGTACTCTGACCTCGCATTCCTGCCAGGACAAAACAAATTCTCATTTTCAGCAGAAAATCAATGAGGCAGAAAAGGCAGCACATCATGTTGAAATGGTTGCTGAGTGATGAACCTGTAAAACAGCAGCAGCCAGCCGTCCAGATGAGGATGGTGATGCGAGTCATGGCTGCTTGTGGTTTCTGCTGAGTTTACTGACAGATCTGAGTCCCTGCCGTGTTTGACACTCCACCCACGCCTATTAACCTTCTCAGTCACTGGAGGGTAAAAAATCAGCTGACGATGCAAAGCCTCCTCTCTATGGAAAATGATTTCTCTGATTCCTTTCTCTTTAAAAAACAAATTTACTGAAGCATTACAAAAAATTACAGATGAACGTCTTAATAAGGAGACATGAGAACTTAAACTGCTGTGTGTATATTTGAGGAGGCAGTGATGCCAGAACAGTCATGCAAAATATATTAGTGAAATGTAAGGGAGAGATGAGGTGGCAGAAGGATCAATTTAAAGCTGCATCCCCCTGTGGACTGATTTTAAAACCACATGTAGAAACTTAGCCTTCTGTTCCCTCATCTCTTTGCCTGTTACTGACTTGTGCTCCTAATAGATGCAGGCTTGCCCTGTTGCTGACAGTTCAGGGCACAACTAATTTCCTATTGACGTGTGAGATGAATCTGAGCCTCCTGAGTTTTAAGACTAGATTGCTGAATATATAAGAAAAGTTTGGGAGCCTGTCCAGGCTCTAATATGAAGCATATTTGCTGTCATGCGTAGAAAAAATTAAAAACGGATCAGTATCATGATATAACTTAAACGTTTATGTTTCAAAAAGGATTTTGGACGCTTTCCTTCAGTGGCATTTTATCCAAACTATCACGTTTCCATCCAACTGTTTTTGTGCATTTGTTTTTATTTAAGCATAAAAACGTGAGGGGAAATGTCTTCAACTGATTAAAAAAGCCGAAAATATGTCCAATGATTTTTCACCTTCAGCTGCAGTGGAGAGGTTGACAGATGCAAACGATGTTCAATGTGTGTTCATTGTGGGTTGAACCTGCGTGATAATTGTGCGTCTGGGTCAAATTTTTGTGTGAACTGTAGTGACCCGCGCGTGTGAATGTGTAACACATGAGGAGTTAGCGTGACTCGTGCTGAGCCACTGCAAGATCACAACACTTCACTTATCGATGGAAAACAACGTGCTTACCACACACACTGAGATCATTTTACCGTGTAATCATTCTCATCACAGCAAATCACATGCCGCACGGAATGTGACCGAGGGTGGTCAGAGCTGCGACAGTGTTTAAATTGGCTCATCTGAACTGGGACTCGACACAAGTTGACCTGCTGACAATACTTCTCTGTTGAATTGACTGGAAAAATCTACCGAAAAAACTGTTGGATTTGAGAGCTAATAAAAACAGGAGCGAAAAAAAACAAGCAAAAATCTACTGCTGAAGAATGGCCTCTCATAGGCAGCCCCGTTTTGGACCTCTGCCTGACCAGATTCGGCGGTGGAATCATTTATTTTGCAGCAACATGATCTTTTAAACGTCGTGTATGAGTTCTTTAATAATCTTCCTGACGGCCACGAATTCGGTTTCAGGACATAATACATATTTAACTCAATATAAATTGTTGATAAAAAATAAATAT
>NW_020854670.1:0-1174 GCF_000972845.2 Larimichthys crocea | reverse complement strand
CTCCACTGTCAGACACAAAGTCAAAATGATGAACAAATAAATGAGAAAAATATTGACAACAGTTATTCAATAAGTTTCAGGCTCAGGTGTCATGATGTGATGATATCCAGTATATAAACTATATTCTATCATTAGATGATTCTGACATTTTACTGCTGGAGTTGATATGGTTCAATATTTGGATGAATCCATTGATTCTATATTTTGGTCCTAATTAAACAGCTCAAAGTGACATCTGTCTGACCAACTGTCCAAAGTACAGATACCTCCAATTTGTACGTCACTAGAGTATTGAGTAAATGTATTTAGTTACTTTCCAGCACTGACTGATGTGTGCTGCCGCCTGGTGGCCACATGCTGTGACTTCAGGTGACTGAACACAAAACAGAAGCGATGCACCGAAACACGGTAAACGTTTCATACGATGCAACTCAGAAAACAGAGTTTTCTAGAAGAAGAATTCTCATGAATGCAGAAATCAGCGTGCAGAACAGTTCTTCAGGTCCTCAACATTCTGCCATCAAACATTCATCATGTAATGAGACTTTATTACAACTGCTTTTATTTTGAAAAATCTACTTTATCTGGTTCTGTGGAGGCCAATCACGGCCTGTGGACAGATTCCATGCGGCCCAAAGCTTCATTCTTATAATATATTATTTATAGGCTGCTAGGATTGTCAGATACTGTCTGTCTGGAATAACCTGTAAGGACATAACTGCTGCTGTTATGTAGCTCATCATTCAGAAAATCTGACTTTGTGAATGATCCTGTGAAAGAGAAGAGCGACACATTTCAAACTGAAATGTTCAGACTTTATTACTCATAATAATCCTGTTTAAAATGAACACGAGCTTCAGGTTTGGATCAGCTTCATTCAGTTTAACATGTTCATACAGTTTGTTCTGTGATCTGACTCTGATGTGACAGAAAGAAGAGCTGCTTTTTACATTTAAAAAAAAGATTAAATAGTTATAGAACAGTGCATCTGTGTGTAACTCTGATTGTTGGACCCCGGGCGTCTTCACAATGTCCCATCTGGCCGTCTTTAAAAGACGTTTGGACACGGCTGGTCTCGGTGTAGCAGTGTAACATGAACAGGAGCTCACACTTGTTAATGGTCAAAAAGTGTTTATCGCTGCTATGAATACAGAAATAGCACAAACAGTGGACA
>NW_020854669.1:0-621 GCF_000972845.2 Larimichthys crocea | reverse complement strand
TGTCAAATGACCTAAACAATAAAAAGCCAATCAGCTTTTTGTTTCAGTTGGGTATTTTAATGTGTAACAAAACATATTTTATAAGTTCTTCGTATGTTTTGTATGCAAAAATCTAATGCTGACAGATACATTTAGTGGAGTAAACAGAACAATACATAATACATTCTCACCGTTCCAGTGAAATAATTGTAGTAAAGACAACCTCACATTTATCGCGTGACCACTGTAGGGGCCTGACACATCGGTTTGGATTACTACCAGTATAAAATAGTTAAATTAGCTCCACCTCAAGCAGCTACAGCAGTAAAATGCTACTTATGTAACAGTCTTACCAATTGAATGATGTAATATATAGTTATGTATCAGCTAATGAGTGCTGAATGAGTACTATGTACTGTATTCTGTTAGAGGGTGACCATACTGTATGTTTTCTGTAACAAATATATACAATATATTTGAAAAAACAGACTCTTAAATGCATCTCAAACCGGTCAGCCTGTTGAATTACGATCAGGAAGTGTTTGGTTTATTGTACCAGAGGATGTCAAAACATGATCACGATTACAACAGTGCTATAATTGTGTCCTATAATTGTGAGCAATAAAACCTGCGAAATTATTT
>NW_020854668.1:0-670 GCF_000972845.2 Larimichthys crocea | reverse complement strand
CCATGACCACAGGGTTGGTGACCAGCTCTCCTTTCCCCAAGGAAGAGTAGGCTTGGAAACACACTCCATACTCATCACACACACTCCTCAGCTCTGTTTGGCATAGTCGTGGGTGAAACTCTACCTGAAGAAAAACCATAGTGTGCATAAAACTTACATTTATGTATATTATATGTTATCTGACCCCCTTTTGCTCTTGTGCAGTCTACCTGTAGCAATGCAGGAGGGGTTTTGCAGCTCTGCAGCAGTTCTCTCATGTGTGCTGGTGTGTAGTTGGACACTCCTATGGCCTTTAGCTTCCCCTGGGCATGCAACTCCTCCAATGTGGCCCAACTCTGAGCTCGGTTGCCTGGAATCAAATATTAATTAAGACTTCATCATCGGTGTTACTCAAGTACAGGTACATTGTGGAGGAGGAAAGTGAGAAGACAGCTTCAATATTATCTATTAATTAGTGGAGTATTTATTTAGAAAACATCTGATACACCTGGCCAAAGAGTCACTTCAAATGTTTTACATTTATGTTAGTTATAAATGTACACAGCTATGTTTCCAGTGATATTTAGGTACATTTATCTTACTTAATCTGACCTCTTTACCTGGGTTGCGTTGGTCAGTCACTACCAGACCCTGCGTGCCAGGCCAGTGGATCAGGTAGAGGTCAATGTAA
>NW_020854667.1:0-852 GCF_000972845.2 Larimichthys crocea | reverse complement strand
GTGAAGTTGGACATTTTAACATGGGAGCTTGTGGAGATTGATTGATTCTGTAGCCAGCCTCAAGTGGTCGTTTGAGGAAGTGCAGTGTTGTATATTCAGTGGTGATGCAGTTGAAGAGTTTTGAAGAAAAACTCAGCCGACACTGTCTTAGCTGTATAACAAATTTATAAGTTCAGTATCGTAAGCAAGTATGACGTTACTTGGAGAGCCACCAGCCGGATAATGAGAACTCTCTCGAACTATGCGGGGCAAGCCCTTATATGCCATAGAGGTTATGCCCCCAAGACATGCAGTCAACAATACCAGGGACGGACTGGCAATCTGGCATACCGTGCATTTGCCTGGTGGGCCGACGTGCTATTTGGGCCGACAAGTCCCAATATATATATTTACCGACTAGATCACACCCCCCGAACACACTCTTGGGCTTAGCGACAATACTATAACTCTTGTACTGTATAAGACAAGGACAGAGGAAATGAGAGGAAATGAGAGGCCTCTCTCCCAAGATGCCCCAACAGATGGCCCTTAACCTTTGACCTGATCTCTCTCTTAACTAGGGAGTTCTTGTTGAAAAACCGGTTCCGTGTGTTCCAATTCCATGGAATCGTTTGGCAGTTTATCTAATGATTCTCTTATCAATTCCAGAAAGCACGAATTACGTCACGTAACTTCCGCAAGAAGTTACGCACGCTGGAATCCAGCAAGCATGACAAATTACGCCACGTAGCTTACGCAAGTTTCGCAGGTGCAGTGCAATCAGTAGTAAACAATGGCACCCACCCGGTTCAAACGCTCCAAAGTTTGGCTGCATTTTGCCAAAACATATGGCAACAGGGCGACTTGCAATCA
>NW_020854666.1:0-585 GCF_000972845.2 Larimichthys crocea | reverse complement strand
TCTGCCTGCCTAGAACCGGGGCTGATTTAACCCATCTTACAATTGGTCCTCACTAATGCTCACTAAATTATGACACCACTTATGTCTACTCACCCTGTCTCAGAAGAGGACTGTGAACAGCTGAGACACCTGACAGCCAGTGACATCCACATTTTTAGGTTTGTTCTTATTTCAAGCATAATTTTAAAACTTGGAAAACATTCATAAAAGCAATGTATTATGCAATGTAATGTAAAAGGGTAAATTTGTCCTTTAACACACTAACTGCCAGTGGATCCGCTGAGCAGTGATTCTCAAAGTGATCCCTGAAATGGTTTCAGTTCGGTTTCATAATGTGTTTTCACCATTAAGTCAAAGAAAGCATAAAGATCTACACACCAAACAGCTCCCTTTAGGGATATTTATTATGTGAAACATTTCAAAACATTACACACAATAAATATCCTTAATGGGAGCTGTTTGGTGTGTGGATCTTCTTGCTTTCTGTGTGTGACCTCTACTTTTTTACTGCTTCACCATGAAATAACACAATATCAGAATGAGTTAGAGGCACGGTACCGTACCACCGAACAGTCAGTAGCTCAG
>NW_020854665.1:0-557 GCF_000972845.2 Larimichthys crocea | reverse complement strand
CTGAGAAAATTATCTCGTTATCACAGGAAAACGGATAGAATAAAATGTATGTATGTATGGCCTTTTAGGGCTTCCATAAGAACGTCACAGTTTGATGAGTGCTGGGTGTGAAGGAGGACTTACGCAATATTAAACAGTGTATGTAACCATAACTTAACTATGACACTGACTTTTAACAACTAAGTTAGATGCAAAAAACAGTTTGAGTCCGTCATCAAACCCTTTTTTTATTTCTGTACCAACAGGACGGGGGTCCTCTTCCGACCGGGGGATTAGCTCAAATGGTAGAGCGCTCGCTTAGCATGCGAGAGGTAGCGGGATCGATGCCCGCATCCTCCAAAGCTTTTTTTTTTTTTCCAGCACTGCGTTTTAAATAAACTCTCTAAAGAAAAAATCATATTTCTAACTCGCTCTTTCATCTTGAGTCAACTTTAACGGACTGTTTTTTCAATCCTGCAAAGTTAGTTTCTCGTCCCATGCTTTGAGAGCCTTTATAACTAAAATAGCATTTTTACTGCGTCAAAAAATATCGAGCAAAGCAGCTTTCACCTCCTGAC
>NW_020854664.1:0-735 GCF_000972845.2 Larimichthys crocea | reverse complement strand
GAAACTGTTTTTGTAAACGCTCGTACAGAAAGTTTAGATGTCATGACATCTTCAAAACTGATGGAAAAAAATAGATTCATATACAGAATTGTATTCTAACCCTAACCTTTAAGGACATAACTGCTGCTGTTATATATCTGTATATGTGACACAAAATATGACTTTCTGAATGATGAGTGAAGAGTGAGACGTTTTTAATTTGAAATATTAACCAAAATTTGCATTACTCATAATAAGTCATGTTTAGAATGAACATGAGGTTCAGATTTATAGTTTAACGTGTTCATACCATTTATTCTCCAGACGTGAAAGAAGTAATGGTGTTTAGATTTGTTCACTACGGAAGCCCTAAAAGGCCATACATACATTTTATTCCTCCGTTTTCCCGTGATAACAAGATAATTAATTAATTTGAGATCTCGAGAAAACAAAACGACGTCTAGTGTATTAAATCAAGTGCGCCCGTATTACAGAATGTATGGCAAATGCATGTAGTCCATGATACGGAGCGAGCAAACATATTACCACTGTAAAATCTCTTTGATCGATAATTTCTGACAAAGGTTTGTACACTTGATCTCAGGACTGGAGTGAGGATTAGCCAAAGTGTATCAACCTTTGTCAGAAATTATGGATCAAACAGATTTAACAGTAGAGTAAATACTGCACATAATGCCTTTTTCAATTCAAAATAATGAACTTTGAGGCCAAATTGCTCAAAAATGATGCAGTAAA
>NW_020854663.1:0-705 GCF_000972845.2 Larimichthys crocea | reverse complement strand
TTGTCATGTGGCTGCTCAACAAGAGCGTGTGTGTGTGTGTGTGTGTGTGTGTGTGTCTGTAGTCTTATTGGGTCAGGGTTATATAACCGGCTTCACATCCGACAGTCAAGATCTCTAATGGAGTAAAGTGCGGTTGATTTGAGGCACCATACTGACAGTGTACACCTCGTTTTTGCACCCTGAGGTCAGTGTTGTGTTTGTCTCTGTCTCTGTCCGTTTTTGATAAAGATGGTGGTACACTTTTTTTTAGAATAACATTAGCACAATAACAGCTATTCTCTGTGTTTGCTTGTTAAAGTTACATCTTTAAAATGTAGCATAAATGCTGTAGCCCTATTTCTATCATTTATCTGACTGAGTTGTTTTGTCATCTCCAAAAAGTAGAAAGTTGTAATTTCATAATATAAGCAATTATATAACATATTCACATTAGTTTAACTGGTAAATCTGTCTCAGGTGCACTTTATGTATTTAGTGATAATTGCAAATTTAAGTTTATCATGCTAAACTAAGATGGCAAATATTTAAAAAAACGTGCTTCCAGTATTGATATTAGCATCCAAGGTGCTTTTACACTGCATATCTCATTCCCCCAAATACTGCACACATACATAAACCATGCAAGGCGCCAACTGCTTAAAAATTTGAGAGCTAATCATTCATACATTCACACCTTGTGCACAATTTGGGGTTCAGTATCTTGCC
>NW_020854662.1:0-510 GCF_000972845.2 Larimichthys crocea | reverse complement strand
CATGAGGGTTTTCTGAATAAAGAGTGTGTGTGTGTGTGTGTACACGTTAGTGCTCTTTATTCAGAAAACCCTCATGTCACATCTACATTTCAGGATCTATATTTTAATGTTAAATATGAATATTTCAATATTTATCATTACAGTAACAGTGTTACACACATTAGTAGCTGTAAACACTCAGCATTAGAAAAATACATACGTTGGTTTGGTGCTTACATAAGGAGTAAACATTTATAATCATCACTTTAAAAGTTACATACGTTGTTTTTGGTGATTGTTGGTTTCCCGGATATATTAGTGTGGGTGTGAATGGGTGTATAAGAGACATTAACTTGAAGAACTTTGTAGAAAGGCGCTCTATGAAGTTCAGTCCATTTCCTTGTATTAGTTTACGGGCAGATCTGCCCGAACCAATATGGCGGCGTGTTTACGTATCGCGACCAACAACCAACCCGCTCAATGCGGCGTCTATGTATATATGTCTATGAGTTGGAACGCCAGTTGAAAATC
>NW_020854661.1:0-542 GCF_000972845.2 Larimichthys crocea | reverse complement strand
GAATAATGTTTTTCACATGTATTTTGCATCCTGGTAGATATTGCATTAAAGGCAATAAAGGTGACGGATGGGAATATCGCTGTATATTATCCATACAAGTAATGGTAGCTAAAGTCTGCACATTGACAAAGATTTAAGTGTAATGAGTGGAGTGGATGCAAAGGGTTACAAACATTTCTAAATATGCTTGTGGTGAATATGAAATATTTTATCAACATCCAAACTTTTTCAACAGGCTATTTATGTCACAGCCACTTTTCCATATCTTGTTTTGACTATTTTCTGGGTCAGAGCCTTGACCCTGCCTGGGGCTACTGATGGCCTAATATATCTCTTCACACCAAATGTAAGTTTGTTATTTGTTTCTTATTGAAATAATTTAAGATTTAATGAGTGAAATCTGACTCAAACTAACAATTAATATGTTCATCACAGTGGGAAACCCTAAAAAACCCTCAAGTCTGGTTGGATGCTGCTACTCAGATTTTTTTCTCTTTGTCTTTGGCCTTTGGGGGACTTATTGCTTTTTCCAGCTATAATAC
>NW_020854660.1:0-972 GCF_000972845.2 Larimichthys crocea | reverse complement strand
CATACTCCCACAAGGCTGCACCTTTACGCTCTGACTTGGTAACATGCTCTATGTTTAGGTTGATTTGTTTAGCCCTCTCTTTGATGTCCTTCATCATGTCCAACTCTGACTCCCTCCCGAGCATCCATTTCGAGCTCCTCTCACAGAATCCTCTCACTGTGTCGATGTAGATGAGAGTATCTGCGCTGTAGTGGCACAAGGCCTCCTGCAGCTCCTTTCTGTAACACAAAACAACTTAGTCTGCAGATGAATCACTGTCATCAAGTAGTGTTTGTCAAAAGAAATGAAAGGCAGATTTCAAATTGTAAAAAAATATCTGTACTTTACCCTTTCAAAGACATCTCTTGTGTTTTCTCAGCCTGCTCTGCTGCTTTGAACACTGACTGTGATGACGCCAGTACACATTAAGCCATTCGTTAAGGCTGGGCAGAAACTGCTTGTAGAAAAATGTAATCAAACAGGTTTAACCAGGCGTAATGAACACCTGAGATCACATTACTTTCAGCTTTTGTCTTTTTGTGTCATCTGGCACGTCTCCAGCATCTCAAAGCATTCCTGAAAAAGCTGCAGGAAAACACAGGACAAAACAAAATGTATCCTCTGCAGGCCTCAGTATCCCACAATCCACTTCAAACCAGACACTTGTTACTGTAACCTGCACAGTGTGAATATGTTTGAGAAAAGATAGCTAAGAAGTCACACTTCTGAGATAAGTTTGGCAGCATGTGCCAGACTGCATCACTGTAAACCAATCAGAAGATTCACCTGCTCTCTGTTCTTGTGGCATCATCACAATACCAGACGACTGATCATATAAAATGGTTGTTATGGTTGGATGGAGTGGCCTCACTGCAAGAAGGTTCCTGGTTTGAACCTTGGCTTCCTCCCACAGTCCGAAGACATGACCTAAATGAGTTAATGACTAAATTGAGTGCAAATAGTTGATTGTCTCTATGTGACCCCCCCCCCCCC
>NW_020854659.1:0-678 GCF_000972845.2 Larimichthys crocea | reverse complement strand
GATTTTCTTTACAGTTAGTAACTTGCCAACAGCTGCCAGTTACTTACTGTGATTTTCTTTACAGTTAGTTACTTGTCAACAGCTGCCAGTTACTTACTGTTTTTTTTACAGTTAGTTACTTGTCAGCTGCTGCAATTTACTCACTGTGAATTTGTTTACACTAAGTAACTTGTCAACAGCTGCCAGTTACCTACTGTGATTTTCTTTACAGTTAGTTACTTGTCAACAGCTGCCAGTTACTCACTGTGATTTTGTTTACAGTAAGTTATTTGTCAATAGCTGCCAGTTACTCACTGTGATTTTGTTTACAGTTAGTTACTTGTCAACAGCTTCCAGTTACTTACTGATTTTTTTTACAGTTAGTTACTTGTCAGCTGCTGCAATTTACTCACTGTGAATTTGTTTACACTAAGTTACTTGTCAACAGCTGCCAGTTACTCGCTGTGATTTTGTTTACAGTTAGTTTCTTGTCACAGTTGCCAATTACTTACTGTTTTTTTACAGTTAGTTTCTTGTCAACAGCTGCCAGTTACTTACTGTGATTTTCTTTACAGTTAGTTACTTGTCAACAGCTGCCAGTTACTTACTGTGAATTTCACAGAAACCGGTTTACAGTGTAAATTAGCCACGGCAGAGCTTAAAAACAAAGAATGCTCAGTAGCCATTTTGAAATAGAGG
>NW_020854658.1:0-632 GCF_000972845.2 Larimichthys crocea | reverse complement strand
GCCATCCGGAACCTTTCAAACCGCCCAGTCCAGCTGGGCCAGCCAGCGAAATCCGAGAAGTCAAAGTTTTCTGGTGGGTTTATGGAGAGAAGAGAATCCATCTTTCTTTCTTTTTCTTTTTGAGCGGCTCCTCCGCGACGAGCGGCTCCTTCACATACACTCCCTCGCCGTCTGTCTAATTAGCCACGCTGCACTCAGTTTCTAACTGCAGGCTAGCGTTAGCTTAGCTCCGACCGTGTCTTGTTTATTTATTTACCGTGACTCGTTGGGCGACTTCATCTGAGCGACCGTCGACTACAATAACAATCACTTGTTGAACACTCAGGCTCCCGCAGAGTAAGGCACTGTATGAAAGACACTATAACGACAAATTCCCCATAATGTATATGTAGTCAAAGTTGTTGTGCATTGTTTATAAACCAAATGTAGCAATATTATTAAGGATAAATTAAATGAAAACTTAGAAAACAAATCCACTCCAGTGTACTGATAAGGTATCCCGCTCACTCACACTTCCATGTGCCTTGTGCGCACATGACAACGTAAAAACCACATCTGAACGTACAGTCGTGCCGGCACACCAGTATACGAACACCCAGGGAGGACCTATACTGTACTGCTATACAAAGACT
>NW_020854657.1:0-2539 GCF_000972845.2 Larimichthys crocea | reverse complement strand
CAGAGGAACCCCCGGGTTTTCTTTCGTGCTTGTTGTCCGGTTATGATCGCTGTCTTCTCTGTTCCACGATTTGCGTGTCTTTGTCATTGAGCCTTGTATAATGGTCATCTGTTTGCACCTGTGTCCGCTTTTCTGCCCACGTTTGTTGTCTCTTTCTTTTTTTCTTTTTCTTTGAGCCGCACTTGTTACATGTGCATGATCTTGCATGTTACGGCAGTTGTATCGGTGCAGTAGCGTTCATCCTTCCCCATCCACTACACAGGTAACTTTTCACCGCTGCAGGCTACCTTTCTTGGTTTTATTCCTTTAAGAAAGCAGTTACAGATTTTCTTCTCCCCAACCACTCGGCCAAGCAGGGGATTCACTCCTTTTCTCACTCCCATTCCTTCACTTTGTTTTCCGTGCCTGAGTGTCTTGGTTGTCATATTTTTAGTCTGACCTTTTATTTCACTCAGAAGTCCCCCCTAGTCGACCCCCCCAACTTTTCGGATCACCCTTTCCATTTCGAATCTTGCTCCTTTCCCCCTCTTAGATTGGTTGCGAGTACTTCTCCGTCTTCCTTCTATTTTTTTCTTTCTTTCATGTCTTTAGTGCCAGTCTCGTGCTGAAGGAGCTGTCATTTGGAGCTCCGCGTTTCTTTTTTTTCGTCTCTTGCTTGACCCCCTGACTCCCCTCGTTTCAGGCCCACTGAGCATTTGTGTTTCCTGTGGCTCTATGTTTTTTTTTTCGGTGAGAGGAGTCTAGTTCATGGATGTTGTCAGCTTTTGCTACACTTTCTCCCTTCTCTCCCATTCTCTGTTTCCTCGTCTGATGTGGGCGTCTCATGTTTTGTCTCGCGGATCTTTTATCTGTCCATTTTTTTGCGATTTTTCTTTCATGATGCCTTGCTGAACCTCTTCTTTGTGTTTTATTTTTCATTCCGTCCCTTTTTCGTTTCTTGCATCTTCGCTACTTTCATTCCTATGTGCCGCCCCCTTTGGCACTGTGCTTCACTACCACCCCTCCTCCTCCTCTCCCTCCACTCTGATGATGCCGGCACTAGAGTAAAATGCAGACTTTGCCCATTTCTCACTTAGGAGTCATCTTTTTAGACCGTTTTTATGAGTCCTGCAAACTGCAAAGGGATCTCCAGTGCCTAGCAATGTGCGGGATTTTTTCCGATTTGGACCCTGGTCCTCGCTTTTTTGGCCTCAATATTGTGCTCCGGAGACTGCGAGTGGATTCAACACCCGTTTTTTATAACCACCAATCAACATGGTGGACAAATCGCGGACTTGATATAATCGGTCTTCTAGTGTCTGTCGGAGACGGGGATGGGACATAACCGATGGAAGTTCCAACACCTAATCGGTCCTGTGAAAACTCAGTATGAATCGCCAGGACGAGCACCACAACTCCCCGCAACAGTACTTATCCGGAGCGATCACCTAGTTGCACCAAATCGAGTTCTAACCATAATGTTCAGGCTTGCTTTCCACCGTCCCAAAAGACAAGGGGAATGCCCTTAGCTGGACCTAAATGCGCTTTTCGGCTCTCCACTATAACATCATTTGGTGTACACAAGTGAATCATACGGTGACCCGACTCCGAGCCCGGTCGTTCGACCCGCGAGGGTAACGACTTCGGTCCAGAGTCTCCCGTCCTCCCACGCAGGTTCCCACCTCTAACACACTTCCTTGGTCCTAAACTAAAAAAAAAACCCGGGAGCAGTAAATCGCTGTCAGTGCTAATCCAAAAGGTCAGCCTTGCTATCTCGATAGCCCAAAGGATTGCCTGGCTGTTTGAAAAAACCAAACAAGCTCGGTAATAATCCCTTCCTTGTTAAGCTGAACACAAAAAAACAAAAACAAAGCTACCAACCAGAACACCATTGGAGGCCTGGGCAAAACAGGTGACTTGAGGAACGTAAACATTTGTGCCCGGAAAAGGTGGCATCAGTGACAAAGCTGAGACCTGAGAGATAATATGGGTGGTGGGCTACATGGTGGAACAATGTGAACAAACAGAATCGGATAGACAGGCCATACTGAGTCAGAGGGAAGGCACACAGCTGAGGTGCAGGAGGCGGGGGCAGTTATAGCACTTAATGCACGTATAATGTAAAACGTCAAGAATGGCATCGGAGAAGTCAGAATACGAAAAATGTTGAGTATACATAATAATATATAAAATGGAGAATGAAAAAAATAAAAAAGAGATGTGTATGTGCCGCGCGCTAGAGACTGGGAGCTAGCGCCGACATCCCTTGTGTCGTCTCGGTTTCTCCATTCTCCCGCTATATCAAAAATGAATCAGAGCCCCCGGAACGTCGTGTGATAAAAAGCGTTAGAGATATTCACTAGAGAAACAGAGGAAACAGGGTTTTCTTTCGTGCTTGTTTCGGTTATGTCCTGTTCTTCTCTGTTCACGATTTGGTTGTCTTTGTCCTTGGACTGTGTTATACATGGTCACTGCTGCCATGTGAAGCTCTTTCTGTGTTGTCTCTTCTTTTTTCTTTTTCTTTGAGAGCAATTGTACATGTGCATGTATGGCATGTTTG
>NW_020854656.1:0-524 GCF_000972845.2 Larimichthys crocea | reverse complement strand
AAACTGAATACCATACAGGATACCAGGTTCACACTCAAATTCATAACTTATGCACTTCAATTACATAGAAAATTTCCATCCATTTGAATTATGTGGTTTTAAATGTAGATAAACTAACAAACTTAATGTGAAGAAAGTAATAAGATTTATGTAATAGTACTACTAAACTCAAAATGACTGCATTCATTTTCACTGTTGGGTTTTGGCAAACAAATTGGCTTTATTAATATTGAATGCATAAATGTGGTTACTACTACACTACTGTGTACTGGAAGCACATTGACTTTATTAGTACTATTACATAAGTCTTATTACGTGCTTCACATTAAGTGTATTTCTTAATTTATATTAAAACTATGTAATTCAAATGGGTGGAAATATTCTATGTAATTGAAGTCCTGAGTGCAGTTTGCTTCAAATGTCTTGAATGTCATGACTCTTGTTAAACATTTTTATTACTCACATCAACTGCACATGAACAAATACTAAATAAATAACTAAAAAGTACTATTCATACTGAGCTA
>NW_020854655.1:0-1009 GCF_000972845.2 Larimichthys crocea | reverse complement strand
CCAAAGTAGCGGCTCGAATTCCCGTAAATGTCAAACATGAAACCACCGCCCTATTGTCACATTCTGTTGCTTCTCTTTCTGATCTCAGCAGTTTTGTTACACCAGCAGAGAAGAAGCTGTGGACTCAGAATAACTGCTATCAAAAGGAGGGTGTGTGGTACGGACCAGATGATAAACCGTGTCTGCCAAAGAAATTGTATCCATGCTTTGCAAAACTCTCACACGGTTTGGATCATGTCTCAAAAACAGGTATGTGTGCAGTCATTCAGGCTGATTGGTACACAAAGGATTTTTCCACCTTTGCAGCAGATTTTTGCAGAAGTTGCATGATCTGTGCCAAAAATAATGTGGGCAAAACAAAACCACTGTCACAAACTGCAGCACACCCACCTACAATCAGACCATTCCAACATCTGATGATGGATTTCATTGAACTCAGCCCAGCTGAAGGGAAGAAATATTGTCTAACTATGGTTGATATGTTTTCTAAATGGGTTGAAGTGTTTCCGTTTCTAAGGAGTATTCCAAAAGCATTACTTACAGAGATAATTCCTAGATGGGGAATTCCAGAGAAAATTTCATCAGACAACTTGTGCCCATTTCATGAACGAAGCAATGGCACAACTCTCTGAGTGTTTAGGTTTTGACCTCAAGACTCACTGTTCTTACTATCCACAAGCAGGTGGTGCCATTGAACGCCAAAATCAGACCATCAAGACAAAATTGAGCAAATGCTGCGAGGAAACAGGTTTGTCATGGCCTAAAGCACTGCCTATTGTTTTGATGTACATGAGAATGCGCAAGCGCGAGCGACTTAACCTGTCCCCTTTTGAGATTCTGTTTGCAGTCCCACCTCAAGTGGGAACAGATCCACCTGGACGACAGATGGACACCACTCTCTGCGAGGACCAACTGGTGACGTATTGCATATTCTTAACCAAATCTTTCTGTGACATCAGACCACAGGTTGCCAGTGCACAGCCATCAGCGGCCTCAGGTCCTCTACATG
>NW_020854654.1:0-885 GCF_000972845.2 Larimichthys crocea | reverse complement strand
GCAGGAAGTACTGTGATCTTGATTGGAAATCGGCAGGTGGAGGTTGAAAAAGCCATGACGTCAGCATTGAACTTCCTATTATTTAATTATGAACAGACTTGTTCCCTGAACCTTACTTACTAAAATACTTTTCTTAAATTGTAGAAACATTTACAAAGACATCTGAACCTGTGAATCTGTTTCATCCCTTTCCAGTTTGTTTGGATTAGACAGTACATTCATTCGCTCCTTCGCCTATCTCTATCAAACTTTTTCAACATAAAACTCTAAAGACTTCTAAGTACGCTTACTGCCCACACAGTTTGACTAAAAAGAGTTTAATATTTTATAACAATGGGTCAAATGACAGTGTGTTATGAAAGGGATCACTCAGTGACAAATGAGAAATGTGGCCTGAGTCTGTAGTTCGGTGGTTGTAGGTAGCTTTTTAGCCATCTTGTTTTGGTTTTATAGGTTAGGTTCACTCGTACCACCCTCAACTTTGGGTGCTTTCACACCAGGATAGTCCGAAAGATTGGGGTTCGATTGGACATTCCTCGTCCATTGGTTCACTTCCACACACTGCACTTTTGAAAGCGGATCGAAACGCCACGCAAGCCAGCATTAAAACAGCTACTGGTTTGGGGACGGTATTGCCCCAAACCAGCACTGACCAGGAAGAATAAAAAGCACAAGGGAGAAGAAACCTGGCTCATCGATTGGCCAGGACTGAAAACGTAAATCCTTCAGCCGGCTTGTTCATAACAAAAAACATTGGAGCAACACCAAATTTATGCATTTATATGTGGCGAAAGCGCCCTTAGTCTCCACAACAGGCACCTAGCTGATGAACACATGCATCATTTAACATGACAACAAAAAAACATTAATGTTGCTCCATACGTG
>NW_020854653.1:0-734 GCF_000972845.2 Larimichthys crocea | reverse complement strand
TGATGATGTGAAAACACTGAAACTCCATTTTTAATTGACAACAACACAAAGACAACTTATCAAATGTTCTTATCAAGTGTTCCTCAGCCTCATGCAGTGATGTCCACGACAGAATCCTGTCTGTGTTTGATGCTCTGCTGTCTGCAGGGCCTGAAGATCACCAACATCCAATGTTGGTTTTCAGCCTTGTCCCTTGCGTACGGTGATTTCTTCTGATTCACTGAATCTTTGAATGATATTATGAACTGTACAGTAGACGATGAAATCCACACATTCTTTGTCTTGTTACGTTGACAAACACTAGTCTTAGATTGTTGCTCTATTTTCCAGCACAGTCTTTCACAGAGTGGTGAACCCCTGCCCATCTAATAATAAGTAATTATTCAAACTCAACTGTAACTTTTTTTATTTCATTAGAGGCATGTGAAGAGTCAGCTTGTCTTTCATAATGACACTTTTCATAATGACACATTTTCATTACATAACTTTTTAGATTTCTTAGCAAGGCTGCACACCTAGCCTGCTACCTAGCTAGCTCCGGTTAGCCCTGGATGTAGGCAGCATGTGCAGCTCGGTAAACTAAGTGAATAAAAGAAGATGTTGCTGCAGCAGCAGAACTTTGTGTCTGTTCATTTACAGCAGCAGGACAGGGCTAACAGGAGCTAACAGGGGACACGTGATTGGCTGCAAAGTCAGAGGACGGGGTCATGTGCATAGACATATATACATAGACG
>NW_020854652.1:0-5072 GCF_000972845.2 Larimichthys crocea | reverse complement strand
GATGTGTACAGAAATAAAAAAAAACGCTTACATACATACATTGGGCTGTTTTTTTTTTGCGTGTGTGTGTGTGTGTGTGTGTGTGTGTGTGTGTGTATACGGTTGATGGTGTGATGGTTACTGTACAGGAGACGAGAGATCAACCGTTTGCATATCAGTGAGCTAAGCCACTAACGATACGGGGTCAGAGCAAGCACGTCCGTACAATCTAACGTCCTAAGGCTCTGACTCTTCGTTCGTCGTTCTCTCAGTATGACCTCGCAAAAGATCGATCTGCTTCGCGCTCACCAACAAGCAGTGCAGTCGGCCAGGCCTTGCGAGGCCGAATTCACGCCCTTGGTCCGAGAGACAATGAGGATACGCGATGAAGACGTGCTGGCCTCAGGGTTCAACGGACACAGAGGCCAAATGCGAACAATCTAGCTGTGTAATCTCACTTCAAGCACGTCCCCTCTCAACTAATTGCCTCGCTCAGCCAAACGCAGTCCTCAGATCGGGGATGTTGCGTCAGAGTCATGCCCGTTATCCATCAGTCAGAGGATTTTATCCATCGTTGACTTGTACAACACGTACATTGCTAAGGGGAGCTCTCTGATAGCCAGGGGTGCATAAACAGCTACGCGAGCGCCCGGATCCGGTATACCTCGATCTATGCCAAGTTGTCGGCCGATCGGAAATCTCGGTGGGGCGCACGAGCGCCCAGAAAAAAAAAAAAAAAACAAAAACAAAAAACTCGCCAGTTTTCTATCCGCTCATCAAGGAGAGCGGAGATGTGCGCCCCCCCCCCCCCCAACTTTGTGCCTGCCCTAGGTTGCAAGTGGGGGGGGCGGGGGATAGACTGATCTCGGGCCTGCCATCTAGCGCCCTCCAGTAGAAAACCAACTCGCCGTTTTCTATCCCGCTATCAAGAGAGCGAGCGCGCGCCCGGTCGGCCCCCCCCCCCCATTCCCCCGGGCCCCCCCCCCCCCCCCCCCCGGCACCCTTAACTTGCGACTGCAGAGGTTGGCAAGGTGGAGGGCGGGGATAGACTGTTCTCAGGCGGAGGCAGGCCATACACAAACTGCTTCAACTAAATAATTGTATTTCTTCCTATATTCCCCTACGACCCATATCTCTACATGTAATTATTGGGTTCTGTGACCACTGTAATCAAAACACCTCCTAATCAAAAACGGGGGTTCAGTCTCTACGGGCCCTACGTGAACCTCACGGACTCGGTTGATTGACGGGTGACCGACGGTTAGTACAGTGATCTAATGACGAGTGTAATTCGAGTCATTATCTTCATAATGGAGAAAGTAAAAAAACAAGGAAGCTATTCAGGTGCCCAGTAGAAAAAGAGAAGAGGAAGAAGAGGATAAACGGGCCAAGATAAAGGTATTGCAGATTTCTGTAGTGAATAGGACATCGCTATTAGGCTGTTTATTAGCCTCTTGCTTAATATGTTGCTATCAGCCACAGAAGCTGACTGTATTGGTCTATTTAGTTTGGCTGAAACTAGCAACTATTTAAAATTGACATTCATGTCCTGAACTAATTTCACCACATAGGCAACATAGTTCTTAGTCTGTGTTGCAAAAACAAGTTGCATATTCACCTCGAGTGGTAATGTTTTATTACTGTACCACTTATGCTAACTTAAACAACTCTAATATACACTGACATGGGCATTTTGTAAGCATACATGTGATATAGCTTTTTAATCATTTGTTAGTATGTTATGCTTAGTTTTAGGATGTCAACAAATGTTATTAAAATGTGCATCCATGGTCATTTACTTGGGTAATCTGATGATGGGTGATGGAGTGTGATCTAACTTCACATTGTATTTCAGGGGCACTTCTGAAATATTTTGGAGCTGGAGCACCCACTGGCCAAAATGAGAGCCGGTGCTTCCACAGCAGCCACAGACATGGCCATGGGTCTGATGAGGAGCCATCTACCTCCTCAGCCACATGTTCCTTACATAATTCTCGGTGTGTGATACATTGAGAGTGTGTGGGGGTGTAGTGTGCGTTTTTGCATGTTTTTTTTTACTTTTGTAAACACTATAAATGCTGTGGATCACCTGTTACTAATGACAATATCATTTGCTCTTTATTAGAAGCTCAACCAGAACCCCTCCCAACCCTGTGCCTGAAGATTGAGCCCCTCCTCCGGCCCTGCAAACTGGCCTTCCGTTCCGACTGACAGAATTCGGACACAAGCTGGTTTGCAGAGGACCAAGTGAGGGACCTGCTGACTTTTGTTTTTCCAAGGAATGAGTTGGATGGAAGAAGTTGCAAGCACCATATATTCAAAAAGACCTTAGTTAATGGTGAAAAGATTCCCAGAAGCTGTTGAGTCTATTCGGAGAAAAACAACAGCCTTTTCTGCTTTCCTGCAAAACTCTTTTCTAAGGCGACAATGCACTTAACAAGCTTAGGCCTGACAGACTGGAAACATGCAAGTTCTCTGCTCACCTCTCACGACACAGTCAGAAACACACCTCAAACTCCACTGAAGTATGAAAGAATGTCATCAGGATAAAAAGGGGGAAACAATTCCACAACCAGGAAGATGCCACTTCTAGAGGCTGAGACGATGAGATGGAGAGCATTTGCTTACCCGTTGACTGCGGATTTGCCGTCTCTGGCAGTGAGAAATCTGCACTAAGTGGAAAGTACAGAACATTGTTCACGCCATTCAATGGCAATTTCTTCAAAGAGTTGACTGATGGCACAGTTTGACCCAGTAATGAAGGAGCCCTTAAACCGTTCCAAAAAAGTGTCTCTGGTCACACCAGCTACCTCGTCACAGAATACAGACGAACTGGTTAATTTGATCAGCCGCAAGCTACTTTTTGAAATGTGAGTGACATCACGCGGCAAAATATTTCTCAATTATTCTTGATTTGCACACCAGACATCCGCCACACCGAACAGCTGTCAGTGTTATTAGTGTGGTGCACTGACACCGAGCGAGAAGCCCTGCATACGGCACCTTTCATGGGGTTTCTGGAAGCAGAGGATTCAACAGTCTACATTGGATCTCTCTTTTGAAGGAATACTAGAGGAGCCTTCAGAGTTCCTTTTGAGGACTGCAGAGGACAGGTTACCGACAATGGAGCAAACATGAAAGGAAAATAAGTGTTTCAAGCCCTGCTTCTACAAATGAATCCAAGAGCCTTTTTGCTGCCCTGTGGGGCTCATACCCTGAATTGGTTGTGGCCGATGCTTCTACTGCTTTCCACTGATGCCATGACTTATTTTGGCATCTGCACAAGCCTTTTTTTCACCCTGTTTTCAGCCTCACTCGAGATGGGCATATGAAAAAACCATGTGGGATCACTTTGACCGGATGTGGACTGACCACAAGGTGGGGAGAGTAAAGTTACGAGTGTTGAGCCCCTGAGATATGAGGCAGCTGCTGTTAGAGCGGCACTGATTGAGGTGAGAGATCACACTAAAGACCCCATCATTAGGTTGATGGCCAGTCCTTGTCGGAGGAGGTGGGATCCTTCCGCTTCAGCATCTTACAGTGGTTTGGTACTGACCTTCTTGAGCCAGACACACCATTGGACGCAATTGATGCAGTCTCTCCCGATGCAAGTTGATGTAGCAGTCAGTTTCTCACAATCAGGGTTAGCGAAGATCTGCAAAGCTAAGGGAAACGAGGCTTGTGACGCACAGATGCAGCCAAGGATTATCTGTGAAGAAATGAATGTTGGGCTGTTCTACAACAAAGAGATGAGGTCACCAAAGCGTCACTTCACCTTGAGGATCTGATGACCTTAAGTGATGCTTGAAGAAGGCTGCGAGGTAACACTTTTTCAATGTTTTGTGATGCTGCAGCTTTCAGCGTTCGGGAAAGATTTCCACACTGCAGAATGTAGAAAGAACGAAGTTTGGAGTGCTCTCTAATTTCAAAAACCTCCAGGGACAGTAGCATGCAAAAAGAATGTGAGACCCTGCCAAACCCACACTGCACTTTGGGACACTAAGATGTGGTGGCAGAGAGCTTGTTGCAGGAGCTGAAGAACTTCCCTGACCTCCCATCAAAATCCATGCTCTGTTAGCTGCTGACTCTTTCATCATGAAAGAGCTGGCAGAAATCTACCCCCAATCTGTGGACTGCACTCAGGATTGGTTTGACCTTCCAGTGGACAGTAGCTGAGAGCGAGAGGAGTTTTCCAACTGAAAGCTTATTAAAACTTTATCCTTGAGGGTCCACCATGTTCCACAGGAGCGTCTCTCTGGACTTTCCACATAGCATCAAATATGCGTTGCAGAACAGATTCATTGATGAGTAACGACGAATTTGCATCACCAGAAAGGCTCCGGAAAAGTCAAGTTTTAGATGGACACTTCACACCTTTACTTATAGTTATGGCAGTTAACAGGGTGAAAAATCTGCTACCAGTCTGGAACGTAGTGTGTAACTGTCTTTTTTGGAGTTTTTATTTATTTATTTTTTAATTTATATACATATATTATATATATATATATAATTATTTATTTTTTTGCTGGAGGTGTTGTTCGCCCAGGGCGCAAATGTAGCCAGGGCCGCCCCTGCGAGCGCCTCGGAGCTGCTTATACCCCGCTATCCTATACTACACGTTTTCGCCGGAGTGGAACAAATCCCTCTCCAGCACATTTTTTCACGTATGATCAGATTGCGACTGCTCCGGCCCCTCCACCTGACTCGGCGTCAGCGAGCATGGATAGTGTCGGAAACGTGACGGAGATCGCTTGAAGAACGTCCGCGTTCTCAGCGACACTTGTGGTTGTGCCCACTCATTGTGCGAAGGCCATCCCTTGTCAAGCAGGTCATACAGCTGGTCGGCGCCGTTGCGTCGAAATCAGGCGCGGTTTATCACACGGGCGACGTGGACTCCACTACGGTTCCGGGTGAGGACACCGCGCGCGCCATGAAATTGTACCTGTTAGCGAAATCTGTGCCCAGTAGGGGAAACGACGTCACCGTTCTCGGAGACGAAGCCGGTGCCACGCTAGGTCTCATCTGGGTAGCCCTGAAGAGGACTCACGTCACTTGCGGAACACAGAGGGTCTGCTATTATTTGCAATAGGCAC
>NW_020854651.1:0-3066 GCF_000972845.2 Larimichthys crocea | reverse complement strand
CTTCTATGGCACCATGAACATCCAAATTCCACCTAATCAACTTATGATTTCCGTCTACATGCCATATGAAATTTGGATGTGGGACAGAGTATACTCGCTGAACTATTGCTGTTCTTCTCCTGGCTAGGACATCAATAGGGTCCATCCTTCGCTGTGAATCTCTTACACATGGTCTTTGAACCACAATGTTTTTGGAGCGGAGATGCCCCATAAGCATCACTTCTCCAACATTTGGGTGTTCAGTTTTTATTTGTGACACTTCAAGATCCAATTGTTGATTACTGATGCTCTTAAATTTTGATGTTGGGATATTATAGTCTTGCAGTAACTTGTAGAAAGTGGCAAGCTTGAAAAAAGATTGAAAAGGGGGGGGTGGAAGCGTGGAGGAGAGGGATGGCTGGGGTCGGGGTTCTGTAGGAAGCCGGTAGGGTGTTCAAATAAAAAAAATGAAAAAAGAAAACATGATAATACCAAGAGGCGTCACAAAAGTCTAAGATGGTGGAAATCGGGGGAGCATGTACCGCAGTCCGATATGTAATGCGGATTAGCAAAATGGAAAAAGTGAACTCAAGAACAACACAAAGAATTAAAAGAGAGAAAAGAAGAAGAAGGGAGAAGGGGCGGTTTGGCATGGGATTGGGGGGTGGCATATAGCAGACCGGGGGGGTTGAAGTAAGTATACGAAAAATGAGAGGGGGGGGAAGTGGGGGATACAAATAATGCGAAAAGGGGTTAACAACATCTGACATTCACATCAGACGGTCTGGCATGCTGATGGGGTGTGGGTGAAAGTATCAAAATGTGGGTATATATGGTAAAAACTGATAATTTAATTGTATAATAAAAAGCGGATAAGTTTAACTAAAAAAAGGCCGACTCAAACATACATAAAAAGAGGGTACCGAGGTGTCGAAGTCAAAAACAAAATGAGAAGCTAATGTGGGGAGGTGGGACATTATATGACCCAAAAAATGGTAAATATCAATGAGGTACTTAGCTTGGCGAAAGTGGGCCAAGGTATAACACCGGATAAAAAGAGTAAAGCAAAGTCTGTTGCTGGTGTAAAGGTATGGTCAGTTGAGTGCTGGAGATCGCGTAGAAGTTTAAAAAAACAACACAGAAAAAGACACGAGAAAAAAATAGAATGGGATGGGGGGGGTGTATACATTTTCACATGAAAATCTGGAATAGATAAAAAATAAAATGATGAAAAAAAAGGGGGAAGAAAAAAAAAAGAAAAAAATAAAAGAAGGGGAAGAGAATTCGAACAGGGGGCGTGTGGGGGTGGGGGCGTGCCTCAAAATAAAAAGGATTGGTGCGCGGGGCCAACGGTATGAAACGAAACAATAAAAAAATACAAAAAAACCACACAGTATACTATAAATGCAAAAACAACAAACAGAAACGGCCAGCTAATGTTGGATACAAGATGAGATGACTGGGAGAAAGTAGTAGGAAAAAAGAAAAGGGTCCGAAAAAATAACGGATAGGATTTCGGGTCCCAGTGAGTGGTGGCTGGTGGTCTGGCCCAAGAGTGTATTTTAGCGGGGTGAGGGATCCTGAAGAGAGACATGAGGCAGGGAAATATATATCGGACTAGGGTTCTAAAAGGTTCACTGGATAAATTTTGGGTGAATAAAACGTGGATAATTTAAAACTGACCAAAAACGGCAAGACATACCAACGGGCAAAAAAAGATGTTATGTGGCAAAGGTACAAAAACAGAAACAAAAAGAGGAAAGAGGTACGAGAACATAGGTAGGAAAATAAAGAACAAGGGCAAAATGTACTGGTTGATATTGGTTATTATTATAACTTGTGTTACGTGGTATCCACTCATGGAGATAAAAAACCTATCAAAGTGGGGGCGGAGTGGTTAGTATTAATGAAAAAAATAACGGTTGGGGGGTGGAAAGAATTCGTAGGGGAAAAGAAAAAAAAAAAAGAAATAAAAAGATTGTGGAAGGGGGGTGTAAGGGACTGGCGGGGCTAAGAAGGGGGGCTTCCCAATGCCGTCAGGCAAAAAAATAAAGTTAGGAACTCTAGTGGGGGGGCGGGGCTAAAAAATCAAAAATAAAAGGGAAGACAAAAGGAATAAACAATGAAAATAGGGTTTATAGTGTGGTTGAAGATAGAAGTTGGTGGGTAAAAGACCAGCAGGAAAAAAATAACCGATAAAAAGGTGATAGAGATGGTGCCGAAGGTGGTAGCTTAGATAAATAACACATGATTTGTATATAGACATATAATAGCAAGATAGGACATATTAAAACAAAAATAAATAAAAACTCAAACAATCATATGGAAGGGGGAATCTTAGATCAGCAAAAACAAATGATCAGACATTAAAACATTTATAGATTATGAGACAGGAAACTTGAACAGTCTGTAAACTCCTGGAGAGGCAGAAAAAATTAAATACAAAGATTGACCCGGGGTCCATTATCTGTAGTACAAATTATATATTATGCTTTGGGCTGCTCATAACTTCTCGTGTAATCTTGACACTCACAATTCTAACCACCGGGTTGTTTTTAAAAAGCTCAGGTAATATTCGTCGCACGCAACTACGACAGGATTTGATTTATTACTGTCTATAGAAACAAAAAATATGTCTACACATACAGTGAATGGTTACAATAGCAGCAGAATTCGCTGGCTGCCAGTGAGGCCCTAGTTATCGGTCAGTTAGCCTTGACACGAAAAAAGTCCAAAAATTCAAGTCCTTGGTCTGTAAAAGGGCAAACGGTAGGGGTACCGTGCGGGTTTGACCCTGTGGTGGACCCTGTGGCGGTTGGGTGCCGTCCTGTAATGCCACGTTGACGGAAGTTGCCCTTGCGAAAAGCAGGCAAGAAAAAAAGGTGACTGTATCGCCGCCAGAGGACGGGGCTAAACTAAAGCCTATTTTCGTCAACTCTAAAGTGTGACTCCTGGGGGTTGGGGTCGAACATGTTTGCAGAGGTATGTGACAGTAAGAGGGGTTAAGAGGTTACCGGGTGGAGGCAGGGGGGGAAAAGCAAGATGTAGAACGAGGGGGTCCGAAACCGCTAAACTGACAGAATCATA
>NW_020854650.1:0-1048 GCF_000972845.2 Larimichthys crocea | reverse complement strand
CAAAAGAGATCAATTTACATGTTGTACACAATTACAATAGAGATACCAATCAAAACCACTACTAATGGGGAGGAAATGTGGTTATGCATTTACGTATTCAGACCAAACACTATTATTTTCGGTTAATAAAATGAAGCTGAGTAAAATAATATGCAAGCAAAACCTTCTGGTTGATAAGACCTTTTTCTATCTCTGTGTCCTAGGCGGTACCACCCCTAGGAGAGTTTGCAATCTTATTTATGGCTATATCAACACAACTCTTTAGCAATGTGCGACGATGATTAATAACACATTGGTGATTAAATGATAAGATAAAAATAAAAGTTATAATTGAGTGAATAATAAAACTGAACACGATGCCTCTCGAAGATCTTCTTTCTTCAGACCCCAGGGGTAGACTGCCCTGGAGCCTAGGATCACCACCAGGGGATTATTCTGCCCCTTTTGTTGAGGTGGGATCTGTCTCTGAGTCAGCCGACTCAGTGCTCTTTTCTTGGAGATTCGTCTGGATCTCGCTCAAAGAACGCTGTGGCTCCTCAGCTGCTGCGCACTGGCTCCAATGGAACCAGGTGTCTCCTTTTCCCCTCAGGCGGACGGCGTGGGAGGTTCTCTTTGTCACTTGGAATGGTCCTGTCCACCTTGGCTCCGACCACTTCCTCTTGGTGACCCGAAGTAGGACCCACTCTGCCTCCGGGGGTGGAGTGTGTTTTCCCGCCTCCTGCTGGCTTGTGACCTGTTTGGAGAATGCTGACACTAAACCCTGTAGTTCGTGTAAATATGCTTTAGAGGCAGTGGCGGTTCTACAGTGTTTTACTCCCCGGGCGAGACCCCCTCCGAAAAAGACATTGAAAGTTTTTTTTAACAACTAATTTTTTTTTATTGCAACAACAAATTTAAAAGTGACATGCACATTCAATTAAAGTGACATAGTAATAAAGTGAACACAGAAAACAATAATACTTAACCATTACTTCAATAAATAAAATGACATAAAAATATATATATACAGTAATACAGTAATACGTAATAAAGTGAACACAGAAAACAA
>NW_020854649.1:0-516 GCF_000972845.2 Larimichthys crocea | reverse complement strand
TTGCAGTTTTGACAATAAAAACTTGGAACTTGAAACTTGAGTTGCTGCCGAAACTTTGAGTATAGGGCCAAAACTATAAATGTGACAGATTTAGCAGGCGAATGTGAGTGAGACGACAAATTTTCCTACGTTTCTAGCTATAAATGATTTCTGTAGCTTGATATTTGCGGCCACAATCACACTTTACAAAAATTTTTTTCGACGACTTTTTCTCTCCCGCTCCACTCTCACTTTAGCTCTGGAAAGTTCTCGCAATACACACCCATTTATTTTTTGGCGTGGTTTTTGGCGATTTTTGGCAAAACCGTTTGCCGAAACTCTTAGAAAAGTCATAGCCATCGATTCACGGCCGAGCCGGTTGTTTTGATACCCGTTTTGTGTATGTGTGACAAAAACTCTGGGAGGAGTAGCGAACCGAAAAAAACACGGAAGAAACGGAAGACGAAGAATAGCCCGAGAGGTTTTAAAAAGTGTGCTCTTTCAGGCACACACAATAAGCGCGGTGGATAACATATA
>NW_020854648.1:675-1025 GCF_000972845.2 Larimichthys crocea | reverse complement strand
TTTCTTGTGTATGGGTGGAGATTGCACACTGGGTCAGGGTCGGACTAGGAACACCGTTCCTCCACCGTTGGAGCCATTTGGTGTTTAGCTCGGTAGTTTAAGCAACTGCTCCATATGTGAAGGCTCGCTGCGGGGGCGCAGGTTCGACTCCCGACCTGTGCGGCCCTTTCCCGCATCTTAACTCGGATTTTCTCTGCTCCTCCTTTCCTCGTTTAGAACCTCTGTCGTCCATAATTTATTGTAATTAATATTCGTGCAACATACAGTATGAAGTTTATCTATAGACTGTATATGAGTCTATCCCTGTTCGGTTTCACATAAACCTAGCGGCTGCATGGACGCATCCATTT
>NW_020854648.1:0-655 GCF_000972845.2 Larimichthys crocea | reverse complement strand
GGGGGGGTGTAAATCGTAACTTCTGAACCTGTCATGAAGAGGCAAATATTAACCGATATTAGCCAGTGCAACCCAAAGCCTATTCCAAATGGATGCAAATGGGCCGCAAGTCCATTTTGGGCTGCTGGGTAAATGTTGCAAAGGCTACAAAATAACAAATACATACATACAAAAAAACACCGGAGGCCACCGGCCCAAATGTGGCCGAGATGGACCGGCCCATCTGGCATTTGCCCCGTAGCACAGACTGCCAGTCCGAGCCTGCACTGGGTGTTGTGGGGCACTCCTGTGAGGTTGAAGGCATGCTGAGGTTGGCCTGATAAACAGCTGTCTGGCCTGTTTTATGTCTGCCACGATTAAAAAGGGAGCGAACTTCCTTGTCAGGAAAACGGTATTGATCAGGGGTATCGGGGGGATTTTGGCCCGTACACGCAGTGTTAATGATGTCCTCATAGTTTAATATTGCTGCAACGAGATTGTGAGCGGACTGACTCGTTGTCACTCACTTTTAGCTATAGCATCCACACGTTACACAAGATGCCAAGTCTGACGTCAGTCAGGTTTCATTCAATATATTCAAAGTTTCATTCCATATATTCAGACTTCATTCAATATATTCAAAGTTCACTGCATATATTCAAAGTTTCATTCAATA
>NW_020854647.1:0-580 GCF_000972845.2 Larimichthys crocea | reverse complement strand
GAACGTCCGGAAGAACGGTGCGTCATCTGAGCCCTTACGTATACAGGGGAACAGACTGGTGCTGCCCTGAGGAAAGAATTAGTGGGTTTAAAAAAGATTAGTTAACTCTCTTAAAGCGAGGGGCAATCAAATTCCAACATCACACACTAGCGACTTTGTTATGTTTGAAAAAACTTAATGGACGTTTTTTACCTAGGTTTTTTTACTAGTTTTTTAATAGTTTGAAAATTGTATTTCAAACTATTAAATGTGTGTTCTGAAGCATGGAGCTTTATTTTACCCAGTGCTGTTTTCTTTACAGCCTTTATTGAATTATCGGCCTTATCGGCACAATATATAACATATAAAGTCAATAAATGTCACATGACATATATAACCAGCCATTTGTAATAAATCAGGTCAATAAAACCTTAAATAAAGAAGTAAGTCAATTTACTTTTACTACGAGAGCTGTGATATGCTCGTGTCTGGGTGCCCTATAATATTTGCCAGGTGTCTGTTATCAGCTTATCACTAGTATTTACATTTCTATGGCTGTGGGAGGGGAACTTGACACTGGAAATTTTTGACTTTACAAGAC
>NW_020854646.1:0-4444 GCF_000972845.2 Larimichthys crocea | reverse complement strand
CCTTTATCCTTGAGTCCAGAACCGAAGGGTATCAAACATAACATCGCAGGCTTCTTGTGGGGCAAGCCACCTTCTGTACAAATCAGCTTCCGCCAGTGTTTCGATTTTTCATTGTTTGTTCCTGGATGGGGATCTCTTGTGCGCACTAGTTTGATGAGTTCGAGTCGAGCTGCAGGTTTTTTGAAAGTAGTGGTGAGGTGTTGGCGCTGATGCAGAAATATCACATGATATTGTCCATCTGCCATTTTGTTGGCCTGAAGTGAAAAGCAAAGCTTCATCTCCAACAGGAAAGCAACTGTACCGTTCCTTGACGAAATTGCTGCGTTCTTCTGCCTTGTTTGTGTGCTGACTGGTGAAGGTTCGATTTCAGACAACCGGCTAATGACTTGGTCTAACGGACTTCCTCCCACTCGCCCTCCATGTTTTTTTGATTTCCCTGAAGATATGTGTCAAAAGGAAAACAGGAAGACCGGTTTAACGAGTCCTTTAAAAGTGCCCAACAGCTTCATGGAGGTGAATGAGTCAATTACGGTGTACATCTGGAAAGGTCCTTGCCGATAAAGGGCAAACACTACACTGACAAAGTGGTTTTGAATGAGTCCTGATGATTGCAGTTAACGCATTGCGATGACCTCCATCTGAGACTCGAGCAGCACTGACATTTGCTACGTCGGCTCAAGAAAATTTGTTTGTACATGGCAGTGTTAGTCCTGCTCTTCAAGTGTGCTCATAGCCAAGACATCTGCATCGGCCAGAATAGAGAAGTGAAGGCACTGGCCTTGCGCTTTCTAGAAACGGGCAGCCAACACGACCTCCACCGAGTGCCAGTGGACCTCAGGCAAAGGTCGACACCACAGTAAGACCCGCCGCCATCGTCATCTTCATGAGCACGACAAACCGGCGCGACCGACCGGATCAGGGACCATCGCTGCGGGAGCTGGTCTCTCATCACCAACAGGGGTCGAGGGGGGACTCAGCTCGGTCATCCAGATAGCAAAGAGAGGAAGAATCCCGGATCGAAAAAACTCTCGATCTCAAAACTCAAATTCCCTCAATCTCGCCTCAACCTCTCTCCGCAAGAGCCCCTCTCGTCTCCGTCGTCTGGCCACTCTCCTCTGTTCTCACTCCTCCTCTCTCTCGTCCCGCGCACTCGCCATTCCATAGCTGCTGTTTTTCCTCTGTACCGGCCACATCCTCCTCCTCCCATACCTCTGAAGAAGCGCTCCCAACAGTAAACAGTACCCAAAGTCACCAGCTATCTTCGAATCTCGACCTTCCTTCAACTGCAAGGAGGAGAAAAAAAAAGGAAAGGCCAACATACAACTACAAGGGCAACAAATGCCAAGAGGTAAACGCCTCACCTGAAAGTGCTGGTCGGGACAACCAAGTGGTCTCCAGGCACGCGCCACCCTGTGTTCATATGAATGTTGTCGTCGGCGGCAACTGATCCTTATGTACCCTACCTTAGCATGACCGTCACACAACCAGATCGACCTCAAGTCCGTACCAGCACCTTCATCACAAGGCTGGAAAAAGGTGTGGTGGGAGAAGCGGAGGCGGTGTGTTGGAAGTGTCATAAGCACACTTACATTTCAACTGTCGCTGTGGTGAAAGAAATAGCACAACATGTTATATACTACATCAGCAGGTGTTTTATATTCCAGGTTATTGTTGAGACGCAGCACCGACGCAAACTGTGGACGGCCACATTCGGCCAAAGCCTTACCTTCGTTCCAACTACATTCAGCCCAGAGCCTGCTGCCGTCCACCTACGAACACACCCCGGTGTCGGACAGCACCCGTCGTCCGGGTTCTTCCTGACAGCCACAGGCTCCTCCCTATATTTAGGCCTCATGCCAGAACTCAGAGCTTTGACTGTAGCACCTTCCCCCTGCACCAACAAACAAAGCCCTACTAAGCAAATAAGGTCCTTGCGGCCATGTGGGGCTTGCCATGTGCATCAGTGTGGTGGAAAGCGTAAGGGTCCCACTCCCAAGGACAAAGCATCTGGAAGCATCCAATAAACTCTTTCTATTGCCCATCAACTAGGAAATCCTACCACCGGGGAGGTGAAGATGTGGTTGTATGACAGTGTGAACACGTCTAATAAGTGGCGGGGGGATGATACAGGGAATTAGGAAAAATGGAAGAAGAAAAACAAGTAAAGTACCTTGGACTACCGGTGGATGCCACTTCTCCTGGCCATCTGGTAAGAGGCAGAGAAAAAGGGCTTGTTGTTTTGTTTGAGGCAAAGTGTTTTCAAATTTTATTAAAGTGTTCCAAGTTGTTAAAGGTTTTTAAAGGTCCAAGTTAAGTGTAGCTAGGTGGAGCAGTCAGTGTTGATATAGTTTTAAAACATAGCCGAAAATAAATTGATGTTGTCTTAAGGCTTTTTAATATGATATTGGTAAATGCCTTTTAGTAGTTAAAATGTTTCTGTCTTTTTTTATTATGTTTATTCGTTGTTAAACAGGCACTTGTAGTTTTTTTGTCATACAGACATTGTTGTGGGTCTATGTCCAATACCAGTCCAATCTAACCTGTTTTCACTTACACCAATCAGTTTACATACCCTTTATTGCTCAGTTATCGGTTGTATGTCTTGTCAGCTTCATTGTCCTGTGTGTTTGTAAATTCTGTGCCAGCTCCCATATTTAAACAAATGTTTGCAAATTTTATTAAATGTTTGCCTCATCTTGGTTCGTCATGTCACTATGGACCTAAAACTTGTCGTTGTGAGGTGAATGTTAAAACTAATTCAGGTCTGTCTACTGTGTTTGTCCTGCATAACATATGTATCTGTGCCCCATACATGGAGCCTGAGTGCATATGTAGTAAATGGAAAAGTTCATATTGAAACCTTTACATGGGTTTATTGCCACATTTGTGAATGCATTGTTAAACCAAAGCACATTCTGGTTAAAGAATAAAAAATATAAATAAAAGTATTTCAGTATTTTGGAGTCTCTGTATGCTTTGGTTTCAGAAAAAAGGAGGGTGGGACAGTCAAACATGATTGTAGGGTTCCAAAACCACCTAGGCCTGTTCTAGTCACAGCTTTCTAAGCAATAGTAGTTTTTACAACACCCAATTTATTAGGCTAATCATGGAGCTGCTGGAAGTACGGGATGGTGGGGGCCTATAGTCTCATGTCCACACATACATGAGTGCAAGCATCAGAAATAATAGCGTTTGTATACCACTATGGTATATTTTTTTGATCCAAGCCAATACATCCAAGAGCAACCTCTTAGAAGATGTCTTGATCCTTCTCCCAGATCAGGTGGCTGCACCTCTCGTGGTGGTCATTAACAAGTGAGTTGTGTGAACGGCTCAAATAAGTCCATTGAGAAATGCTTTCTTACACCCTTCTAGCGTTCAGGCACAAATAGAATACACATTACTTTATTAATGTCAAAGGATGGAAAATTCATCATCGTGGTACATTATACTTTTGTATTTTTGTGCCGTTTTTATTACATATGAATTCATCCATGTTGTATCTGTGCTCATCCCTAATCAGAAGTCAGCGGTTCGCTTCCCCGTTTCAGTCCCACTCCATTTTGCATTGTTTCTGTATAATTGTCCTGTGAACAAGGGTGGGCTCCTTCATTTGTGACCTTTTTTGAAGATCCCAGGATGAGACATAGGGACTTGGGGGTCATGTAGCCGTTACCCGGCGGTCACCCATAAAGTACTAACAGGCCTGAGCCCTGCTAGCTTCCAGAGATCAGACGAGATTGGGGCACATTCAGGGGGTTATGGCCGTAAGCCTCAGGGAAGTGCAGAAATACTGTATATATGCTTTTTTTTTTTTTTTTTTTTTTTGTACGTAACTATTTTCCTTTGTCTTTCATTTTCAGTCTTCTTGGCACATGCTGCTTTCTGATCTTGTCCCCTAATCACTTCTAAATTATTTTTGTTTTAACTCCACCATCGACATGATCTAACTTTCCAATAACTATTAGGATTTGCCTGATGATACTTGATCCATAGTTCTTCTGGGAATGTGTTGAGTAATGTATCATGTTTTTTCCTCAGGTCATGTATGCCAAAGCTGTTTGGTTGGAGAATGATAGGGAGACTGAGGGCGCAGTCCCCCTTAATTGGGTGGACAGGGAAAAGGGAATTCTTATGTGGCCCAAAAAAAATCCTACCCGAGCTTTTAAACTGAAAGAAAACCCGAAGGATGATTGGATGTCATTCAAACTTATTAAAATCAAGGTCACATCAGGTATGTTGTTTTTGCATCTTTTATCATTTGAAGTTTAACTATTTAAGTGAAGTTGATAATTGAAATTTGTGACTTTTAAAAAAAACTTTCGGGAGTGTCAAGACTATAATCTAACGAGCCATGCAGAGGAGGAGGATAAGGAGGAGGAGGTGGTCATGAGAGGAAGGAGGAAGGCCTCAAAAAGACTACCAGAAGACTTTGTCCAGTTAG
>NW_020854645.1:0-671 GCF_000972845.2 Larimichthys crocea | reverse complement strand
TTAACACTGATTTTTTTCCTAGATGTCTTCAGTATGCATGCTGACATACAATAACTTTTGTTGATAGGTTGCTGCAAAACTAAGAGGTGACAACCAGAAATTGGTTAACATCCATTGTATAGCACACCGGCTGGCTCTGGCATCTGCGCAGGCAGCAGATGGAATAACGTACCTCATGAAATTTAAGGACCTCATAGGACAACTCTACAGATTCTACGAATTCTCCCCTGTGCGGACCGCTGGGCTTAAGAATATTCAGGTAGGCAGCATACTTAGCAGCAATCTTTCAAACAAAGAAGTAAGCTTCTTCCCCATCTTTGATTATAGTCCAACCGTATATGCATACCAGCAATAAGTAGGACTTTTGTAACCACTATCTGCTGTTAAAGTTTTCATACATCTTAAGCTGGAACAAAAATCAGAGGCACACAAATAATGCTGCATGTACTTATCCCATTAATGAAATCTGCTGTTTCTTTTAGGATGTCCTCAACTCCCGGGTGAAGTTGGTGCAGGCAAAGGATGTGCGCTGGTTGTCACATAACCAAGCAGTGATTGCCCTGAAGAGGACATATGCGGCCGTGGTAACAAGCCTGGAGCACGAGGCAACGGAGAGGAACGAAGCCACGGCAAGGGGGCTGGCAACATTCCTCACGACGTTCCAGTTCACC
>NW_020854644.1:0-615 GCF_000972845.2 Larimichthys crocea | reverse complement strand
CAAAGAGAAAAGACATGAATCATAAAAATATATATAATCCACTTTTCATTTCACTACTTTCTCCTGAAGAAACGAGAACATGATCAGTGTGTCCATGACACGTTCTAGAGAGACGTTAATGCTGCTGAAGTTTCAGAATAAACTAAAATATGTTCACCAACATTGTATTGTGACTGAGGCAGATGTTTTAAAGAAAGATGCCTTCAAACATGAGCAGAAGAAAAAACATCTGCAAGTTTAATAACACTAGAGGGTAAGCGTAGAAATCCTGTTTCATACATGTTATGCCGCTTTAAAATGGTTTGTAGCAAATATTTCTTACAAAAGACAATAGCTTTGAAATAAAACTAAATAAAAACTTAGATCTGAAGTTTGATTGATGTTTAATTAGAAATATTTTACCAGAATAACAGAATAAGATTTGGATCAATTATCCAGAAAATACAACATAATATTTACAGGTATGAATTTTAAATTATTTGTTAAGTTTGGATATTTGTCCACAAACTTACAACATGTGGACAACAGAGAAACAAGTGCAGCTGGTCTTCCTCGTTACAGGATATATGTTGATTTTAAAAACTCAATTATTTTGTATAAATATAGTGCAGCTGT
>NW_020854643.1:0-11846 GCF_000972845.2 Larimichthys crocea | reverse complement strand
TGTTTCCTATGTAATGTGTTTTTTTTTTTTTTATTTGATTCATGAAAAACAAACCCACTCTTCAAACCTTGCTTTGCCACACTCCTTCAAAATCTCTGTGATGTCATTCATCAATAAATGAACAGATGATTTTTAGATTAATAACTCTTGTCTTGTTCTCTCCATCAGATTCCTGTGTGAACTCAACCAGTCGACACAACCACAGTAAACAGAAAGATCAAACGTCTGACAACCAACAGAAGATGACCATGTTGGAGGAGGATCAGTCCTTTCCTTATCCATCCAGACAGATTTGACTCCTGGTGGCCTCAGGCTGCTGTGTAGAACTGGTCTTGATGGTCGCTGTACTGGGAGGTCGAGTGGAGTGGAAAAGAAGGTTATATATCAGGCGTACAGAAGACTCAGAAGGAAGAAGAAAGTAGGCCAGTATAGCCGTATGTTTTGGGCGAATGTCATTCCTGGAGTCTGTACTGCCTAATAGTTTTCTTTACCTGTCATCCACAATACCCAGTCACATTCCATCTCCTCCTCCTCCTCCCTCCTCCTCCTCCCCTCCCCATCCTCCTCCCGGTCTCGCACAGAGTAGCAGTGTTGTGGACTGCCGGCGCGCTGTGTCCTCTACAGAGGCTCCTTTTTCTGACACACTGATCCACCTCCACACCGTCAACACCGACGTCACTGAACCTCTTATCCTGGGTTTGGGTTTGGGTTCTTGTGGCTGGGTCTCATGTCTCTGTGTGGTCTGTAGGACGGAGAGGCTCCCCTGTGAGACAAACATTGTCCTCTGCTGAAACAGATCAGTTGAGTGGGTCCAGGATCCACGCTGATGTTATTTCTGGTCCCACACCAGGTGTCAACTGGTTAGATTCTGGTGGGGCCCTTTGCGGCAGGTCAATACCCCTCTCTCTACCCCATGTGTCCTGTCTGCGTCTCCCACGTGTCCGTAAAGAACAAAATGTCCAAACAAGACAGAAAACTGAAGTAAATGTGTCATGAGCACAGAGTGTGACGGCTTTATGTTCAAGTGTTGTGTGTGTGTGTGAAGCCCGGCTTGTCCCCGACAGCAGGAACCACCCCTTCTTAAAGTGTCCATGGCTGTGGCGCGCTTTGCTTAAGAAATCACTAACGTCACTGAGAGAAACCGTAGTCTCAGAGTTCAGAACAAGCAGCGCAGCGGTCCTGACGCATCATCACGTCCTTTTTAAAAGAGCGTTTATCGCTTGAGATGTTTGGCTTTAGTCGTGTCTTCCAGGATAGAACTCTCGATTGGTCAACTTGCGAGAGCCGAGCCGATGATGTCTTTGTACGGAGTGATGCTGTCCTAGTTTCTTTTCTTTTTTTCAAATGTCATTTTTCTCATTTCTCATTTCAGTTTGGACATGTGAAACTTTGTGTGCTGTTGTTTTATAGGATTCTTTCGTTCTGCGTCACTGTTCAGAAAAGGAGGATAAAACAAGTGTTGCTCTGTGTGTACGTTTCGTTCCTTTTCTTTGTGACTGCAGTGGTAGCCTTTGTGCGCAGTCTGATGTTAAAAGTTAGAATGGTCGTACTGTGTCCCATGAAATGAACCACATTCATAAGCACCAGTTCACTTGGTCTGACCCGTGTGACCATCTAGAATACAAACCCTGAGGTTGAATCTCTGATTCTGCTGCTACGATAGTTGATTTTCTGTTTTCAAAAGTTTGTCATGTGATCAAATCCCTCTCAGACTGGAGTGTTTTGGTTGTCGTTCATGGAATGTTAATTGACTAATAAAACCAGTCTCTGAGTGAATTCTGCGTTTGTTTCTTGTTTCATTTCAGTTCATGTCTAAATATTTTGTCGTTCAAAATAAACTTCTTTTATTTCATGTTTAGTTTTTTAAGACAAAAGTTTATTTTAAAAATAAGAACAATCTCCGAAGGGGTGGAATAAATAATCAAACAGTGTTTTTTATCAAAATCAAGAAACTCAGAGACTTCAGTTTTGTTTGGACCACAAGGCGCACCCACGTGGGACCCAACCGGTAATAACAACAGCGGCCAGCAGCGGACCGCCAGGTGAATCTCACCTGTTCCTGTACACCTCTGAGCAGGTAAGCTGGTTGTCCATGTTACCTGTCAGTGGGGCGCACAGCAGCAGAGGACAATGACACTGTCTGCTAATACTATTACTATTGAATAAATGCAAAACAAATTAAAATATGTGGCTGACAAAGGATATTAACATTGTTGTGGGGAGAAAGTGTTACAAAGGTTTAATCAGTATCCAGATGAGTCTATCCAGCATTCTCCTTAGCCTCCCAGCAAGAATGATAAAAGAAATTTAATAGAACCATTTCAATTTTCATATGTAAAATAAACTCACTGTATCAGGAAGGGAGACTTAAGGACTATGAGGATGGGTGTAAAAGCATTGAATTTTGAAAAAGGTGAATGGATTTGAAATAATGGCCCTTCTCCCGCTCCTCCTTCAGGATAATAATGGATATGGTTTTCTCGCTACCATCCTTGTTTTCATCAAAAAGTTGGTGGTTGAGTTTCTAATTAGTTTGTGATTTTGAAAAATACTCCCAAACTGACCATAAAACTTTCCAGATTTCAACCACGTGCTGTTAAGTGGGAAATGATGTTTCAAGCTAATTTTCATTTTCAAAGCCCCATAATGTCCCATTGTGAACGTAGGTATTATTGAAGTTGGGGAGGTGCTATGTTTTGGAAGACATGATGCCAAAAATTGTCTGTTTATAACATATAATGGATGGACAATGGAACATCTTGAACTGACAAGATTATGGCTAAATAATGGCACTAGTGCCTCTAGTGAGATTCCACAACAAGTCCTCTCAGAGAGCCCAATAGTCGTTATCCAATCGATTGTATTTTAAAACTACAAACTCCAGATTTACCCAAGGAGATAGATGAGCTACCTTGTAAAAAAAAAAAAAAAAAATGTAGCAACAGGTTTAGCCGTGCTTGGTAAACACATTATACACAGTAGAAACAAAAGACTCCTCACTCTAGGATTAGAACAAATCGAATTATCACATTCCACTAAATACGTTCAGAGTTCCAAAGAAGTTCATTTATAAAAACTAGAAACACCAGTTATCCCCTCAAACCAATGTTGAAAGAAGATGTAAATGTGGTAGAAAACTGTCTATTTGCAACGAACGGGAAAACGACAGACCATCTGTTTTAGACGGTGAGACTGTCCAAAAAATCCACCTCCTCTTATGCTCTTCATGACGGATCTCGTTCAGCGCCAAGACATGGACTTCTGGTCCTCCGCAAAATATTACTGGAGTAATCCTCAGACAAAGACAAAAGAAAGGAGTATTTTTTAGTGAGTATTCAGTAACTTATTACTAATATTATATACACAAGACGTCGATGTGCCAAATCCCCCCCGCATGACTTTCGCTCTGAGAATGTTACAAAATGTGTGGAAACGGTAAATATCCTGTGCAAATAAATGTACCACTTGAGAAGAAGTAACCTATCCTAACCGGCATTTAATTAGTATGGATCGTACTTGTTTGGTATAGTTCACTTGGTTATTGATGTGAACAGATATGATTTATTGGAATGTTCCTCCTCCTCTCTCTTATATCTGTTTCTATGTTTTGAGATATGTGACACACCCACAGCAGTAAGGTTCAGTGGCTTTCTTCATGGAGTGTGGACTTTACGTTGAAATGATCTATGATGTTCATGTCCTGAGTGTAGTCATTGTTATGTTTGTTTTGTTAAAATAAAGTTTTAAAGGCTTCATGGCGCCATCTAGCGGACTGATAGTAGAAGTCAAAGCAGCGGCGAACTTTCCGAAAGTTTTCCCAACAGATAATAACACACACACAGCCCTGCTGCTTCGCTCCATTGGATCTGATGGACAACGTTAGCACGTGCACACGGGAAGTGACACCTCTCGTACGGCTTCGTTTTGCAGATGGTTTCAATAAAAGCGACAAACTTGTCTTTTAGGCACATTTCTGAAGAAATATCGAAATCCCACAAAGTAATGTTCTAAAAATTAGGACTAATACTGGGGTTCAGATGTTTTTAAAAAAAACTCAGAAAAAGTGGTGTGTCTGTTTGTTTTTTTTGCATGTCTCCGTGCACTTCCCTGTAGTTGGATTATGTTTTCGCTGAGGATGGGCAGGGAGCGCGCAGCGTCCGGGTCCTGACAATTGCGCCCTGGGCGTTTATGATGATTTGCTGACCTGCATAAAATGACGGAATTTGCAAAACTGACCCACTGTTGCTCATTAATTAAATACTTAGCAGAACAGGGCCAACAAGAAGAAAAAATAAATGCAAGCTATAAGAAAAAAAAGATAGTTGAAATATCTAGGTTTCAATATCTCTCTTGAAGGTAACAACCTAGATGAACTAAGAGAAAAAACTGCAAGTAATTACACACAACCCAAACCACAGACAAAAACAAATGTAATGTCCTTCTTTGGGAGACTAACTTCTGTAGAGACATGGATTGCAAATTAGCTGGAGTAACACAATCCACTTCAAAAGCTTATCGAATGATCAACGCTAGGCCTAATGATGTGATCACATGACTCCAGAGGGATAACATGCGTTTGTACAGTAAAACAATTACATGGAGTTCAGAGTCTAGCACGCCCAGATATATATAAGAAACCAGTTTTATACAAATGTTGTATGCCTAGAAGTGGATTTATGGAACCAGTGTGCTAACCCAACCTTTTGAAGGAAAAATTAGACCCGTAGCTACTATTTCGTCTAAATTAGATCAATAGCAGAGCAATAGCGCATGTCTGCAAAAAGCCTGTGCAGGCCGCGCCTTAGTAAATACAGAGTTTCAGGCTACAATTGTGTCCTTATTTCATCTTATTAAACACTGAGGTTTCACATGCTGTAGATGCTCTACTGACACAGTCCAAAAATAGCCTTCAATGTCTCCAGCTAGACATTTTCAATTGTATGACTTTGCCCCAACTCCTCTCAGCCTCATCTAACTATTGAAAAATTACGATATGTTAATCCAGCAACGCTACTACCAAATGAAAAGAAGGTGGCTAAAAAACTGACTGTGTAGCTGGAAGCAACAGAAAAGTGTTGTGGCCAAGCGATTTAACTTGATGTGGGGCATGACAAAATCCGTAATGAGTGATGTTTGTAGATAGACTAACAGTAGTGGAATGCAGTGGTACTACCTAGACAAAGTGTTAAAGCTAGAGCCCCCCCTCTCAGCTCAAGCAGCAGAACGATGTTGCACTAATGAAGCATGCAATTAGGAGCAGGAAGAAGAATAACTGTCTATACTGATAGTGCTAATGCTTTTTAAGCCTTACAATTTTTTTGCACGACGTGGAAAAATAGAGAGTATGTTACAATCCACAGGTAATCGATGGTTGTATCAAATCTGATTTTTATGCCTTATTAAAAACTGCACAACTGCCCCTTCAGATAGTCAGTATGTATGTGTGCGCGCACACGACAGAACAGACTGGTTTCACAGAAACCAAAAGCAACGAGGAAGTGAAGATAGCTGTGGCTAGACCGAAAATACCAAGCAGATACACAGCTGAGGAGGACCATGTAAAAGTATTTATTATTGTAAATGATTATTTCTGAAAACTCTTCAGACTGTGACTTTTGTGGAACTGTCACGTGTTCAAAACGGTTTTGTTTACAATCTATTTAGTTCCTCGCTCAAAAATTTGTGTCGCAGTTTGTATTATCTTTCTCCATGTGAACCTACACTGAAGTAAGGAACAAGTTTTTAATGTGTGCTTCGTTAACACAGCGTCGCAGCTAGCGTGGGACAAGGAAGAGAAGCAGAGTTGAGGTGATGCTCAGATTGATGTGGTTTAAAGATGTGATGTTGAATTCAATCAATAAATATGTAAGTGTGTCACTAAATGAGCCGTCAGACTCGTAAAAGTCCCTCCAACAGGAAGAGGTCGCTTCTTCTGTCAAGTTGTGTTCTTAATGTGATCATAATCAAATCAAAGAGATTTCCTTTCAATTTACTTTTTAATAGTCGTCTCAAAGGGCTTTATTGAGACTGTCAGTCTTTGATTTTTAATCATCATGTCACTGTAACTAAGTAACTTGTAATTTCTCTTGCTTTGTAACTTTACGGCGACCTCCCCGCAGAGGAGATCGTTGACTTTTGACTTCAAGCAACAGAGAGAAAAGGTGGGAAAAAAAGGAAGAATGGGAGATAATTTACAAAGGGTATGGAAAGGTGGGGTTGAAATGGAAAAACCAAGATAACAGTTTTAATAAAATTTATCACGGTTTCGACATTAAAGAAGGGGTGAAAGGTGTAAAACATTTCACAGTGGCTCCAACATAAAGTCGCTAGGAAGCACATAGACAGTATCCAAGAACAAGAAGAACAGTGAGCAAAAGTAAGAGCGTTCTAGTAACGGGGGGGAAAGATGACGTTGTTTCTAAACAAGATGAAAAAGAATTAATCTAATAAATTTATTTTGTCCTGAGGTAAATTCATGATAGTTAGCGGTGGGACCAGCTTTGAACAACCGGAGCTGTCTGTCTGTGGACTTTGGGACCCTGAATCAAGGTGGGTGCGAGCTTTATTGTTCTTTATGTGTGTAATGAGATAAGTAGTCTTACATAAACAGAGCACATGGGGATTGTCACAAAGGGAAGGAGGGATTGACACCCACCACTGAATGACGAACAAGGTCCATATAGGGCAGTGTGGGTGTGAAGTGTGAAATGTGTGGACAGTTGTAATAATAAGTAGGTCAATGTAGCTGTAGCCGTTTGGCTTTGAGCTTTGCTGTGGAGGTGGCTGGGGATAGGGGTGGGGTGGATGAGAGCCAAAGGTTGTGAGGCTTTGGCGTGATGAGTTGAACATGGGGTGGTGGAAGGGAAACGGGGAAACAATAGAGGACAAGGTTTGTTGGAGGTTGCGTACTTTTTAAGAGCAGCAACAGAGCTGCTTTGAGTTTGTGGGGATGGCGAGAGTCGTGTTGGCACGTTGGGGATGTCTGGTGTGGTGTGTTCAAAGCGTTCCTTTAATTGTCCAAGTACGTGGAGTTGTCATTTGTTCATGTGAAGGATCACATGAGGAAAACTGACCTGAATTTACGTGAATATTAACAGAAATGAGCTTCCTGTCAGATTCGAAGGTCAGTGTGATTGAGAACGGGGCAAGTCTGGCAGCTTCATGGGCCATCTGTGGACTGACGTAGAGTAAAGGCAGCTTCTGCCGCTTCCTTCCACACTGATTGAATCTGACAGAGCTTCAGTTCCTTTAATATTCATAATTCAGGTCAGTTTTTCCTCAGGATCCTCACATGAACAATGACAATCCCGTACTTTGGACAATAAAGTGAACTTTGAACAAACACACCACTGACATCCTCACGCTGCCACAAAGGAAACTCTCTGCCATCCACAACTCAAAGCAGCTCGGTTGCTGCTCTGAAAAGAGATCTCCAACACAGGGTCCTCTATTGTCCACGTTTCTTCAACGGTTCAACGCATCAACGCACAACGCCTCCACATTATTGGCTCTCCACCTCCAAACTCGCAGACCTCCACCAGCAAAGCCAAGAAGCACCGTAAGACAGGACCCATACTTATTATTACACTGACACACACACACACACACTGTACATGGACTTGTTCGATCATTCAGTTGTGTGGTGGTCACTGTGAAATCCGTGGACTGTATGAAATAATAAATAAGACAATAAAGCTGACCTTGAGCGAGTCCAATCCACAGAGCAGCTCAGTGTTTAAAGTGGTCCAGTAACAATGAATTTTTACCTTCAAGACAAACAAATAGTAGGTTCAGCTGTGGAACGACGTTCAGAGGAAAGTCGCCTGTCACTGTTCTTCGGTGCTGGGATCAATGAGTGTAACTAGGGGGGGGGGGACTTAATGTTGGGCCACTTTGAACTGTTTTACCACGTTCAGCTTCTTTCATGTCCGAACAGTGAATCATATTTTTATAAACGATGCTTTGATTTTTTACATTCAATCTTCACTGGAAAAGTACAAAATGGGCTTGAGTCAAAAGTCAAAGATCTCCTCGGAGATTGGAGCCAGTACAAGTACAAAGCAAGAGAGTACAGTACTTAGTTACAGTGACAGATTCATTAAAAATCAAGACTGACAGTCTCAATAAGCCCTTGAAGAATTTAAGAGATAATTTGAAGGAATCCTTTGAATTTGATGATTGATCACGTTAAGAACAACGACAGAAGAGCGACACTACTTCCTGTTGGGGACTGTTTCGAACTCTGACGCTCAGTTAGTGACACCTTACATATTTTATGGATTGAATTCAAACCAATCTTTAAAAACCACATCACTCCTAGCATCAACTAACTCTGCTTCTACTCTTGTGTCTCACCGCATCTGACGCGCTTGTTTTAAAGTCACACATTAAAAACTTGTTCCTTCCTTCAGCTGGAGGTTCACAATGAGAAAATAACTGCGACCAAAATTTTCAATGAAGAAGGAACTAAATAGAGTAACAAACCGTTTGAACACGTGACAGTTCCACAAAGTCACAGTCTGAAGAGTTTTCAGAATACATCATATAAAATAATACTTTTACTGTTTCCTCCTCAGCTGTGTATATGTCTTGGTATTCTTGTCTAGCACAGCTATCTTCACTTCCTCGTCTGCTTTGTGGTTTCCTTGTGAAACTCAGTCTGTTCCTGTCGTGTGGACTGCACACTTACAAACTGCTATCTGAAGGGGCAGTTGTGCAGTTTTTAATAAGGCTAAAATCAGATTTGTATACAACATCGATTTACCTGTGGATGTAAACATACCTCTATTTTTCCACTGTTGTGCAAAAACATGTAAGGTATTAAAAGCATTAGCACTATCAGTATAGACAGTTATTCTCTTCCCTGCTCCTAATTTGCATGCTTCAGTTAGTGCAATCAGTTCTGCTGCTTGAGCTGAGAGGTGGGGTGCTCTAGATTTTAACACTTTGTCTATAGTTACCACTGCATATCCACTACTGTTAGTCTATCTACAAACATCACTACATACGGATTTTGTAATGCCACATCAGTTAAATCCGCTCTTGGCAACACTTTTTCTGTTGCTTCAGCTACACAGTCATGTTTAGCACCTTCTGTTTCATTTGGTAGTAGCGTTGCTGGATTAAAAATTGTAATCTTTTCAATAGTTAGATGAGGCTGAGAGAGTTGGACAGTCATACAATTGAAATGTCTAGCTGGAGACATGAAGGCTATTTTTGACTGTGTCAGTAGAGCATCTACAGCATGTGACACCTTCAGTGTTAATAGATGAAATAAGACAATTGTAGCTGAACTCTGTATTACTAAGGCTGCGGCCTGCACAGCTTGCAGACACTGCGGCATTGCTCTGGCTATTGATCTAATTTAGACGAATAGTATGCTACGGGTCTAAGTTTTCCTTCAAAAGGTTGGGTTAGCACACTGGTCATAAATCCACTTCTAGCATCACACATTTGTATAAATGGTTTCTTATAATCTGGGAGTGCTAGAACTCCTGAACTCACTAGTAATTGTTTTACTTGTACAAACGCATGTTCTCCCTCTGGAGTCCATGTGATCACATCATTAGCTGCCATAGGTTGATCATAGATAAGCATTTGAAGTGGATGTGTTACTTCAGCATAATTTGCAATCCATGCTCTACAGAAGTTAGTCATTCCCAAAGAAGACATCATTTGTTTTTTTGTCTGTGGTTTGGGTGTGTGTAATATTGCAGTTTTTCTAGTTTCATCTAGGTGTTTACCTTCAAGAGAGATATTGAAACCTAGATATTTCACTACTTCTTTCTATAGCTGCAATTTATTTTTGCTTTCTTTGTGGCCCTGTTCTGCTAAGTATTTTAATAGAGCAACAGTGTCAGTTTTGCAATCCTGTTCATTTTCTGAGGTCAGCAAAATATCATCAACGCCCAGGGCGCAAATGTGGCCAGGACCGGCGCTGCTCCCTGCCATCCTCAGCGAAACATAATCCAAATAAGGGAAGTGCACGAGACATGCAAAAAACAGGAAACACACACATTTTATGAGTTAAAACATCTGAACCCCAGTATAGTCCTAATTTTTAGAACATTTACTTTGTGGGATTTCGATATTTTCTTCAGAAATGTGCCTAAAAGAAAAGTTTGTCCGCTTTTATTTTGAAAATCTGCAAAGAAGCAGTACCGAAGTAGGTGTACTTCCCGTGTGCTAACGTGCTAACTGTTGTCCATCAGATCCAATGGGAGCGAAGCAGCAGAGGCTGTGTGTGTGTGGATTATCTGTGGAAACTTTCGGAAAGTTTCGCCGCTGCTGTACTTCTACTATCAGTCCGCTAGATGGCGCCATGAAGCTTTAAACTTTATTTAAACAAACAACATGAACAATGACACACTCAGACAGAAACATCATAATCACATTTCAAAGTAAAGTCACACCTCCATGAGAAAGCACACTGAACATTACTGCTGTGGTGTGTGTCACATATCAAACATAGAACAGATATAAAGAGGAGAGAGAGGAACATCCAATAAATCATAGTTCACATCAATACAAGTGAAATCATACAAACAAGTAGATCCATACTAATTAAATGCAAGGTTAGGATAGGTTAAGTTCTTCTACAAGTGTGTACACTTTATTTGCACGGGGATTATTTATTCGTTTCACACATTTTGTAACATTCTTAAGAGCGAGTCATGAGGGGGATTTGGCACATCGACAGTTGTGTATATAATATTTAGTAATAATAATGAGATTACTCACTAAAAACTAATTTCTTTTGTCTTTGTCTGAGGATTACTCCAGTTAATATTTTGAGAGGACCAGAAGTCCATGTCTCTGGAGCTGAACGAGATCAGGTCATGAAGAGATTTTTTGGACAGTCTCACGTTCATAAAACAGATGGTCTGTCGTTTCCACGTTCGTTTTGCAAATATAACAGTTTTCATTTTCTACCACCCAATTTAATCTTTCCTTTCCTAAATTGGTTTGAGGGATAAATGTTGTTTCTAGTTTTAAAATGAATTCTTTGGAAATCTGAAGTATTTAGTGGAATATAGATATTTCAGATTTGTTCTGATCTCTAATAGTGAGGGGAGCGTTTTATTCTACCTGGGTAACGTGTGTTACAACAAGTACGCCTTAAAACTTGTTGCTAGATTTTTATTTACGAGGTCCACATTCATCTCTATTCCCTTGTGTAAATCTGGAGTTGGTATGTTCAAATATGGATCGATTGGATAAAGACTATTGGGATATTCTGAGAGACTTTGTTGTGAATCTCACTGGAGCAACTCATGCCATATTTAGCATTAAAATCTTCCAGTTTAAGAATGTTTCCATGCCCATCCATTATATGTATAACAGACCAAATTTGTTTTGTCATCCAGTCTTAAACATAGACCTCCCCCGACTCAATATCACCCTATTGTTCCACAATGGGACATTATGGGGGCTGAAATTATGCTTGAACATCATTTTCCAATTTTACAGAACCTGTTGGTGAAATCTGGAAAGTTTTATGGGCAGTTTGGAGATTTCAAAATCACAAACTAATAGAAACTCAATACCACCAACTTTGTTGAAAACAAGAGAAGGTAGCGAGAACCATATCTCATTATTATTCCTGAAGAAGGAGCGGAGCCATTTAATCTTCAATATTCCATTCATCATTTCAAAATCAATGGCTATTATACCACCATCCTCATAGTCCTTTAACAAGTCTCCCTTCCTGATACAGTGATGTTTTTTTTTCCATATGAAGTTGAAATTTGTTCTATTAATTTCTTTTATCATTCTTTGATAAAAACAATGTTTGATTATTTATTTAACTTCTGACAATATTAATAAGGACAATATTTAGAATGAAA
>NW_020854642.1:0-572 GCF_000972845.2 Larimichthys crocea | reverse complement strand
AACATATTAATTAAATGTACATGTTTATCTTCACCTACCTGATAGTAGTGACAACAATGTAGAGCACTGTTGAAGTGTAAAAACTCAGCAATGGGAGAAAACAAAAGAAATCAAGCAGAACTTATTGTTACACTTGCATAGGTATAATTTTTAAGTGGCATCTTGCATTTACAGATCTTCTGAAATACTGTATCAGCCACCAGTGAGACAATTACATACTGCACATGAACATAAAAGTGAATATAAATAACCAAATATATGTGGATCTGGAACAACAGCATCCGGCATTAACAACATGTGTTTCCAAAGTGACTACAGGTGAAGCAAAGGAGGAAGTCAGGTGACGTTATTATAGGGTGACGGTGTCCACATGTGGAGAAAGTCAGGGTAGATGGATGGATCAACGCAATACTAGACTTTCATTTCACTTTTACAACTAAGAGTCAAGTTGTTGTTTTGATGGGATCATGACATGACATGACATTTGATGGGATGTTTTTCTAGCCTCAGTGTCTTTTGTGCCTAAATCTGACCTTTACAATCCTGCTGTCATATCAAAATTTGACCAGCGC
>NW_020854641.1:0-661 GCF_000972845.2 Larimichthys crocea | reverse complement strand
CACAGTCTTTCTGTGATTAGAGAATATTACAGTCCCTAGCATTGTTGTTTGATCAGGTAATTTATGTTTATATTTCTTAATATCTCTCTATGGAGTTTGCCTAGTCTCTTCATGAACCCTGGCTTCCTCTCAAAGTCCGAAGACATGCACTTAGTAGGTTAATTGGTAATAATGATGATAATAATACATTTTATTTCATAGGCCCCTTTCTGTCACCCAAGGACACCGTACTATAAATAAAAGTAGACAGAAAATAACAAAAACAAGCAAAAAGAACCAGAATAAAGTTACCAGAATACAACATTATAAACAGGTTAAAATAGGACAATGCAATTGAATCAGTCAGATGGAAACAGCAATAATTGGTGACTCTTAATTGCCCATAGGTGTGAATGGTGGTTATTTGTCTGATGGATGGATCCTACACCTTCACAGTCATCCTAACAGCTAAAATAATGATTAAGAGGGTATGTCACACTTAGCGAATGATGTCTTTGATAATGATGATGGGGTTAGTGTGTATTATGCTGCTCCTGTATCAGCGCCAGACTGTGGATGAGACCTGTGATGAGACTGAAACGTGTCCTTACCACTAAATATTGCAGTCTATAGCACTGCTGTTTGATCGGATAATCCCTTAATATTTGTAAAAAAGAAAGAA
>NW_020854640.1:0-1120 GCF_000972845.2 Larimichthys crocea | reverse complement strand
ATGTCACCAGGGAAGCTTCCCAAAATCATGAAAGGCATGAAAACCTCTACCTGTGTCCTGGATCCCATCCCATCCCACCTCATCAAGGACTCTTTATCAGCCATCTCCACACTTATCACAGAAAATCATCAACTCCTCCCTCAGGTCTGGCTTAGTTCCCCACTCACTCAAACTGGCTGCTGTCACCCCCATCCTCAAAAAACCTGGACTCAACCCTGACATCATGTTGAACTCCCGGCCCATCTCCAATCTCCCCTTTCTGTCTAAAATACTGGAGCGTATTGTTGCCACTCAACTCAAAGACCACCTCTGCTCGAATGACCTGCTTGAACCATTTCAATCTGGTTTCCGTTCTCAACACAGCACTGAAACAGCCCTCCTCAAAGTCACCAATGACATCCTCCTCTCCGCAGACTCCGGCCACCTCACCATCCTCATCCTCCTGGACCTCACTGCAGCTTTCGACACCATAAACCACACCATTCTCCTCTCCCGCCTTGAGTCCTCCCTCGGTGTCACTGGCACTGCACTTTCCTGGCTCAAATCATATCTCACAGACCGACAACAATTCATCCACATCAACAACTGCACATCCTCCACTGTATTTTTGTCCCAAGGCGTCCCCCAGAGTTTGGTGCTTGGTCCTCTCCTCTTCATACTCTACCTGCTCCCTTTTGGCAACATCATTCGCCACCATGGTCTTCATTTCCACTGTTATGCCAATGATCTCCAGCTTTATATCTCCACCAACTCCATCACCCCTCCACTCACTCCAATCTCTCCAACTGCCTCGCTGACATCAAATCCTCGATGCAGACCAACTTTCTCAAACTAAACTGTAACAAATCAGACATGATCATTATCAGCCCCAAATTCCTCACCAAAACCGCAGACTACTTCCGCCTCAACATCGACAACTCCACCCTGTCTCCATCCCCCCACAGTCGCAACCTCTGAGTCATCTTTGACAATAATCTCTCCTTTGAACATCACATAAACCAAATCAACAGAACTGCCTTCTTCCATCTCAAGAACATAGCCCAACTTCGCCCATCACTCTTCTTCCCCGCTGGTAAAACCCTCATTCACGCCTTTATCACTTCCAGAATTGACTACTGCA
>NW_020854639.1:0-1189 GCF_000972845.2 Larimichthys crocea | reverse complement strand
CCTCATCCTCCTCCTCCTCCTCCTCTTCCTCCTCTTCCTCCTCCTCCTCCTTTTCCTCCTCCTCATCCTCCTCTTCCTCCTACTCCTCATTTTCCTCCTCATCCTCTTCATCCTCCTCATCCTCCTCATCAATCTCATCCTCCTCTTCCTACTCCTCCTTTTACTCCTCATCCTCCTCCTCCTCTTCCTCCTCCTCATCATCCTCATCAATCTCATCCTCCTCTTCCTCCTCATCCTCCTCCTCCTTTTCCTCCCCCTCCTCCTCCTCCTCCTCAGAGACCATCTTAGCGATTGGCCGTCAGCTGAAGGACGTGGTGTCTCCTTTTCCTGACAAGCAGCAGGTCAGTGAACGCAGCATGAATCTGATGAGCTCATCGTTTACGTTCTCGTTACGTTGACGTGACGTTTGTGTTTCAGGCTGCTCCGCTGGCCTCCTCCACACCTGTCCAAAGGGTGGAGCCGACTGTGGTCACCTGTGCGAAGCGTCCTACGCCCTCTGACCCCCCGCCCCCTCCCCCTCCCTCCGCCTCCGTTACTACGGCGAAGTCCAAACAACAACCGAAGGTCATCCTGAGCAGCAGGAACGAGCCAATCGGGCTCAACGTGGCCGACTTCCTTCCTGTAAGTCTGAACGACCAATCAAACAAAGCCTTCATGTTTCCATCATGTGATGATTGTGTGTGTGTGTGTGTGTGTGTGTGTGTGTGTGTGTGTCCTCAGTCTTCTCCTAATAACCGTGGCGGCGGCGCTCTGAGCGACGAGGAGGCGTTGTCTCAGATCAAGAAGGGTCACGACACGATGTGCGTGATGCTGAGCAGCCGACACAAGAACCTGGAGACGGTGCGGTCCGTTTGGATCAGAGAGGACATCAAGGTGAGAGCAGCTGACTCCCAGCAGCCAATCAGAGAGCAGCATCATTATCACACAACCAGTCATCCAATCAGAGACTCACACACCATATTTGGAAGTTTTATCTGGTTTCCTCATCAGTGAGCACTTCCTCCTCCTCCTCTTCACTTCCTGTGTACTTCCTGTCTGCAGAGCGCTCTGGACGCCGCCGTCTCCATGAACGACCTGTCGATTGTCGTCGACATCCTGAACATCATCAACCTGCAGCCGTGAGACACACACAGACACACACACACACATGTTGTGGAGATCTTTCTGAAGTCAAAGGTCAAAGGTCAAA
>NW_020854638.1:0-1274 GCF_000972845.2 Larimichthys crocea | reverse complement strand
GACGTCATAACCGTTGACGGTTTTTAAATACAGGCACGCCTCCTCCTCCTCGAGACGCTTTGTGGTCGTTAAGGTAACCAGAGACGTTATTCTCTCATTTTATCACCTGTGAAGGAGACAGGAGACACCGAGTGAGACAGACTTTAAGACTCGTGTTTTTGTGTTGGTGTTTTTTAGGTTTGACCGGGTTCGTTTGTCTCTGCTTGTCTCTCTCTCGTCTGTCAAAAGGACCGAAACAAACAAACTGTCCACAGTGATGTCCTCAGCCAGGGAAGACACGTTGTCCCCGGATGAGCTGAGGAAAAGACTCTATCAGACTTTCAGAAGTAACGGAGTGCTGGATACCCTCAAAGTAAGTCCGACTAGGGACGTGTTGTTGATGCTTGCTGCCCGTCAACTAGACTCAGTCAGTCTGTCTCTCTCTCTTTGTCTGTCTCTCTCTCTGTCTGTCTGTCTCTGTCTCTCTCTGTGTGTGTGTGTGTCTCTCTCTCTCTCTCTCTCTCTCTCTCTCTCTGTCTATCTGTCTCTGTGTGAGTGTGTGTCTGTCTCTGTCTGTCTGTCTGTCACTTTGTCTCTCTCTCTGTCTGTCTGTCTGTCTCTCCCTCTCTCTGTCTGTCTGTCTGTTTCTCTCACTGTCTGTCTGACTCTGTCTCTCTCTCTGTCTGTCTGTCTCTCTCTCTGTCTGCCTGTCTGTCTCTCTCTCTGTCTGTCTGTCTCTCTCTCTGTCTGTCTCTGTCTCTCTCTGTCTGTCTGTCTGTCTGTTTCTCTCACTGTCTGTCTGTGTGTGTGTCTCTCTCTGTCTGTCCCTCTCTCTCTCTGTCTGCCTCTGTCTGACTCCGTCTCTCTCTCTCTGTCTGTCTGTCTCTCTCTCTGTCTGCCTGTCTGTCTCTCCCTCTGTCTGTCTGTCTGTCTGTCTCACTCTCTGTCTGTCTCTGTCTCTTCCTCTGTCTGTCTGTCTCTCTCTCTCTCTGTCTGACTCTGTCTCTCTCTCTGTCTCTCTCTCTGTCTGCCTCTGTCTGTCTCTGTCTCTCTCTCTCTCTGCCTGTCTGTCTCTCTCTCTGTCTGTCTCTGTCTCTCTCTCTGTCTGCATGTCTGTCTCTCCCTCTGTCTGTCTGTCTGTCTGTCTGTCTGTCTCTCTCTCTGTCTGTCTCTGTCTCTTCCTCTGTCTGTCTCTCTCTCTCTCTCTGTCTCTCTCTTGTTCACTGTCACTGTCTCTGCTCTGATTCAGACCCAGCTCAGGAATCAGCTCATCCAGGAGCTGAGACATCCACCTC
>NW_020854637.1:0-756 GCF_000972845.2 Larimichthys crocea | reverse complement strand
CCTAAAATAAATGGATCATTAAATGGGCAGAAAAGGAAGGATGGTGTGAAAGAAGTGTTCAAGCAAATATTAATATAAGAAACAAGAATTTGTAATTGTCATAATTCTAATTACATATGTATATTTATTAATGAAGTAGGATTTTTTAAAATTACTTCTGTGTAGTTGGAAGTTACAGTCACTTTGTTTTTAATGTGTGCATTGAAAATTACCAAAATGCATTTAGTTTATGAAAAACAAATGTAACACCTGAAGTAATAATAGATATAAGAAAAACTGAGTTGTCCCCAGACACATATTTTCACTCCCCCTGGCTGTTTATATGTTTTGTGAAATGTCATCAAATATATAATTAGTTTATTATGTCACTAACTTATCACTCAAAAGACACTGAGGCTCAGCAGACCCAAATCAGAGTGTGTTTTTTTTTTTACGCTGACTGACTAAATCCAGGAGCCTGTCTTACAAAGCAAAATTAATAGGTTAGCGAGTTGTCGCTGCAGGGCTGATCTCCGCTTTTCCATTTCTCACTGGTGGTGGTGATTCACTAGCAAAGATCACCATGGTAACATCTGCTGAAGGCTAACCTTATTTGGAGCAATTTAAGTTTAGGATCCCAAGTCGTCCTTCATCATCAGTCAGAGCCTAGGAAGAACTAAGTGGCAATTTCTGTGATATCCCGTGTATTCAAACGAAGTGACATAATGTGCTATGCTATGTTTGAACTAACAGACAGTATCAAATATGGCACTGACA
>NW_020854636.1:0-586 GCF_000972845.2 Larimichthys crocea | reverse complement strand
GATCCGATCATGGCTGGCGCTCCATGTGTGGCTATTGCAGTTAGTTTCGGTATGGGCAGATTTGCTTTTGCAAATGCAGCCATCATTGTTTCTTTCACATCTATGCCACGGGTTCTGTTCTTTAATGGCACAATATCAAGGAGTTCTTCTTTGATCATACATTCATTTGTCACAGACCGTGCAAATATTGCCAACTGAGGCTTGTCTTGTATGTCACAACTCTCATCCAATGCCACACTAAAATACTCACATGCTTGAAGGTCAGAGTGCAACTGTGATTCAACAGCCGTATTAATATCCGATATTCTGCGTTCAACACTGTGGCGGGACAGTTGGACGTCTGATACGCTCCGTTTTAGTTTGTCGTCTTCAGGAGACAAGATTTCAACGGCGTCAATGAAGCATTTTTTAATGAAGTCCCCTTCGTTGTATGGCTTTTTAGCCCGTGCTATGTTCCAAGCCAGTTGATATGATGCAAGCGTTACGGTCTCTGAGTGTTTCGTAAATTTTTGGAAAAACTGCATCTGCTTTTCTGCCTGACTTTTCAAAGCGACCAACTTATGCTTGCGAAGTTCAGTCCCTTTTG
>NW_020854635.1:793-1498 GCF_000972845.2 Larimichthys crocea | reverse complement strand
AGAAAACTTTTATACTAAATCACATTAAAGAGTGCTTGACGCACTGGTCACCCCTATCTACATCCCTGGTGGGCCGGATCAACTATGTTAAAATGAACATCCTCCCTAAATTTTTGTATCTCTTTCAATCTATACCAATCTTCCGTCCGTCCGTTTTCTTCCGCTTATCCGTGGTTGGGTCGCGGGGGCAGCAGCCTCAGCAGGGAAGCCCATACTTCCCTCTCCCCAGCCACTTCTGCCAAATCTCCCAGGGGGACCCCAAGGCGTTCCCAGGCCAGCCGAGAGACGTAGTCCCTCCAGCGTGTCCTGGGTCTTCCCCGGGGCCGCCTCCCGGAGGGACGTGCCCGGAACATCTCACCAGGGAGACATCCAGGAGGCATCCTCACGAGATGCCCGAGCCACCTCAACTGGTTCCTCTCGATGCGGAGGAGCAGCGGTTCTACTCTGAGCTCCTCGCGGATGGCCGAGCTTCTCACCCTATCTTTACCTCCCGTTCCATCCTTCCCTCACTCGGGAACAAGACCCCGAGATACTTGAACTCCTCCACTTGAGGCAGGATCTCATCCCCGACCTGGAGACTGCACTCCACCCTTTTCCGGCTGAGAACCATGGCCTCGGATTTGGAGGTGCTGAATCTCATCCCAGCCGCTTCGCACTCGGCTGCAAACCACTCCAGAGAGAGCTGAAGGTCACGATCCGATGAAG
>NW_020854635.1:0-783 GCF_000972845.2 Larimichthys crocea | reverse complement strand
AGGCAAACAGTGGCAGAGGTTTTCTGTGTGTCGCAGAATTAAAGAAGCAACTAGACAGTAAAAGATAAGTTCAAATATGTGTAGATATCTATTACAATGAGGCTGAACTGATACTTTAAAAAGAAATCTATTCAACACAAGTTCAACAGACTTTCAATGATTCTGTTTTTAATCATCACCTTTAAAAAATGTTTATTAACTTTGAATCAAAGAAGAGAAAAAGCAAAAAGACTGACTTCAGTTGTAGCCGGTTAAAAGATCATCAAGCTTTAATAAAAACATTAAAGTTTAATTGCACAACCCAGCGTCCTCTGACAGATCGTGAGAGATTGTTGCTGATGAACCAAATGTTTCTGTGCAGGAAGCTGCACGTCGATAAGCATCAAAACTCTCAAGAAGTTACTCAATGCTGAATTAGGTTCCTTATATTCTTTCTGTAACCCTCCCACCAATCGGCTTGTGATGTGTGGAGCACTAAATGCACCTTTAATACTCACAATACGTCTCAAAATAAAAAATGTCCAGGGTAACATATGATCCTCACTCTCTCTATTGACTTATGAGAGGCTATAGGGATAACTTTGGTTTTTTGAACCCAGTATAATGTGGAAATATGAATTTGCTCCTGCAATCACACATACAGTGCCTTGAAAAAGTATTCATACCCCTTAAATTTTCACATTTTGCCACCTTACAACCACAAACGTAAATGTTTTTCATTGAGATTTTATGTGATCGACCTGAGGAGGTGTGCCACATTGTGATGGCCTGTGGCGTCCTCCA
>NW_020854634.1:5847-8226 GCF_000972845.2 Larimichthys crocea | reverse complement strand
CTCCATCTGGCAGGTTAGCATTGTTGCCCTGCTGGCTCGACCAGCGATCACCCACTGTGCACCCTCCATAATGGCTGTTCTCGTGGACGCTCGCCACCAGCGTCCAGCCGCCTCCAGCGGTGGTCATGTCACAGAAAGTCTGATAGACCATGCCATTAGCAGTGGTCAGGAAGTACAACCCATCTGGAAATATTATACTTAGTGTTAATGAGTTAAAATACACGGCTTTGTTTTGATTTACAGAAGTGCATGTTTAATGTCTTCTTACCTTCTCGTTCATCATATCTGTCCCTGATCTCCTTACAGCTCCTTGCAACATATCTGGATCTGTTGCTCAGGTTGTCCAAACGTTCAAAGTTTGTCCTGGTGAGGTTCAGAGGTGTCTCAACATCCCTGATGGCTTCTGCGTGGGTGAGCTCTTCATTTACTGAAAATAAAGAAAATAAATGAATAAAATGACGCACAGTGAATGAGCACATGTAGGAAATGTCTTGAATGTTTGTGTTGTAGTTTACCTAATTGTAGAGGAGCAGATTCCAAAGAAGCATGTTCCACCGACACCAAAACCACCAAAGACAAAAACAGTGTGTAGTCTAACATGTCTGTGAAAGAAATCATATTAAACAGGTTTAAAAATTAAACAAAGATTAAGATTATTTTAATAATCCACAAATATAAATGATGAATGTTACCATTCATCATAAGTGCAACACTAAGATTTAACAGCATGTTTTTCCTACCTGTGCTGATCGCTGTGTTGATTTGTTGTGGTTCTCTACAACAATATATGTCTTTTTTAAGGCTCAAAGTGCAAGTTGATTAATGTTTCATCCACATTTTTATTATTTTTATAGTATAACTTATTGGAACACCACTGAAAAATAGCCATAATGATCCAAAGGTCTTCTGTTATCTCTTAAAGGAAGTTTTTCTTTGCCACTGTCACCAAGTGCTTCCTCGTGGTGAGAATTGTTGAATCTGTAAATAAAATTATAAAGCCCACAGACTAGACCTGCTCTATAAGGAAACTATCATGAGATAACCTCTGTTATGATTTTGTGCTATATTAATAAAACTGAACTGAAATTGTATTATCTTGTTCTAACTAATAGTTTGACAAACAATTGTCGGCCCTGTCTGCATTTTTACTGTCTTCTTTTATTACAGGATCCACAACCATAACAAGATAATAACGATAACAAAGAGGAGCGGGAACTCGTCAGCTCACATGCAGGTGATTATAAACAGATAGTTTGATGAATTTATATATCCCCTAGGCCTCCTAATTCCCTTGGAAAGCAAGAGGGGCTCGTCGCTGTCTGAAATTTATCTTTAAATATGTTTAGTGTGATTCACTGACTTTACAATGTACCTGTGAAAAATCCTCTCAGCGTTGGTTAACTTGAACCAAGTAACACTAGCAGCCTCAGTTATCTCTTTGGAAGCTGCCCAGCCTTGCGTATTGACACAGTGTCCAGCCGTCAAATGCTCGTGAAGTCCCCACACTTCATGGTGTTGCGGGACTATCACCTCTCCATCAAGCTCGTAGACACACCAATCGAAAGGTCGAGTTATTAAAACTGTGTATAACACATCCAATCAAATCAATTTATTTGTCTAGCCCAACGTCACAAAGTACATTTGCCTAAGAGGGCTTTTACAATCTGTGTCGTGTAGACACCCTCTGTCCTTACCCCTCGTTCAAAGAGTGTGAGGCAAACTGCCCACAAAAAAACCTTTTAACAGGGACAAAAGGTGGCAAGAAACCTCAGAAGAGCCACAGAGGAGGGATTCCCTCTCCCAGACGTGCAAATGGATGTCACGTGTACAGGACAATTAACCACAAACTATTGTACAATGACTGATAAAATGACAATAATTATAATGAATGATAAAATGAGATTACAGTATAGATATGGTGTAAATAATGACAGTAATCATCATGGTAATGTAGTATTATTTGCTGTGTCTGCGAACAGCCAAAAGTGTGTAGTGATGGTCAAACTCACGGTTTCAGTGTTGAATCCCGTGGTCGTTTGACCCCGGAGCAGATAGCCATGGCGGCACGTTGGTAGTTTATTGGCTGCTGAATGTGATAAAACCTGGTTCAACGTCCGCTTTCAAATAAACAGAAAAAACCCATGAGTTTTCCAAAGACTACCTTGATAAGCAGGCACCGTTTTTGTATCTTTTCTATGGCTACAAAGGTCAGAGGATGGGGCTGTCTCACTCCATCGACACAACCAGATAGGTTACATAACTCAGAACCATTGGAAAATATCTTACACTAGTAGATCTTGATAATTTTTGGAAGACCTAATCAGAATGATATCCGCTTCCATCTATGACCATGAAAATAGCCCTTTATTGTACATTCAA
>NW_020854634.1:4895-5837 GCF_000972845.2 Larimichthys crocea | reverse complement strand
ACAGACGTGCAATGGATGTCACGTGTACAGGACAAATTAACACAAACATATTGTACAATGACTGATAAAATGACAATGAATTATAATGAATGATAAAAATGATTACAGTAATAGATATGGTAGTAATAATGACAGTAATAATATATGTAGTGTAGTATTATTTGCTCTGTCTGACGAACAGCAGAAGTGTGATGATGGATTCAAACTCACGGTTTCAGTGTTGAATCCAGTGGTCGGTTTGACCCCGGAGCAGATAGCCATGGCTGCACGTTGGTAGTTTATTGCTCTGAATGTGATAAAACCTGGTTCAAACTCCGCTTTCAAATAAACAGAAAAAAACCATGAGTTTTCCAAAGACTACCTTGATAAGCAGGCACCGTTTTGTATCTTTACTATGGTAACAAAGGTCAGAGGATGGGGCTGTCTCACTCCATCGACACAACAGATAGGTACATAACTCAGAAGCCAATTGGAAAATATCTTACACTGTAGATGCATTGACTAATTTTTGGAATGACCATAATCCAGAATGATATCCGCTTCCATCTATGACAGTGAAAAATCCCTTTATTGTATCCATTCAACTCTTGTTACATGAGCTCTTACTTCTTGATTTGGGTCCATAAAACATCTTGGTGGACTCTTTGTCTCCATGGTCATACACAATGGGAACAGCTGGGCCTCTGTTGCTGCACGAGCCAATATTGTATCTCACTGGATATTGCTGGAACAAGACAATTTCATAAACCTGAATGTTTGCTCGTATATACCTTAACCTTTTTTTGTTTGTTTTTGCAATAAACACACTGAAAATACAAAGTTACCTTGAAGAGCTCAAAGAGGTTTCCTCCATACAGGCGGAGGAAGCGGTTGCTGGTGTGGTAGCGGAGGATGGCTGCCAGGTTCCAGTGCTCCACTGGGAAGTTGTTGGGAACGTGCCAC
>NW_020854634.1:0-4885 GCF_000972845.2 Larimichthys crocea | reverse complement strand
ACTAAAAGCAGAAGTGTGATGATGGATTCAAACTCACGTGTTCAGTGTGGCATCCAGTGTTCGGTTTGACCCCGGAGCAGATAGCCATGGCTGCACGTTCGTTGTTTATTGGTCTGAATGTGATGAAACCTGGTTCAGACTCCGCTTTCAGATGAACAGAAACAAGATGATGAGTTTTTCAAAGACTGCTTTGATAATACCTTGAAAATCAGGCAACATTGTTATCATTACTATAGTAACCAAGGTCAAAGGACGGGGCTGTCTCACTCCCTAACTCGCTAGCTCTTACCTCTTGATTTGGGTCCATAAAACATCTTGGTGGACTCTCTGTCTCCATGGTCATACACAATGGGAACAGCTGGGCCTCTTTCGCTGCACGAGCCAATATTGTATCTCACTGGATATCGCTGGAAGAATTATAAAATATCATCATGAGAGCACAGACATGCAGGTTTGTTTGCACTGAACACACAGTGTTTTTGCATTGAACACACATAAAATACAAAGTTACCTTGAAGAGCTCAAAGAGGTTTCCTCCATACAGGCGGAGGAAGCGGTTGCTAGTGTGGTAGCGGAGGATGGCTGCCAGGTTCCAGTGCTCCAGTGGGAAGTTGTTGGGAACGTGCCACACAGACATGTCTTCTGCTACAATATCATAGTAACCTGGAGTCTGTGAAGGTGCACACAGTATTATCATCATAGATTTCAAATCTGAAATGGTGTCTCTGCCATTTGTAGGTCTGTTCTTGTACTATGTAACTTTGTGCTCCGGGTACAATCACCAGAAGAACGTAACGCTTTGTGGCACTAAGGCAACACCAACGACGACAACTATTTCACTGATTTTGATGAAAACTATTGGATAGATGGCCATTTGGTTCACAAGATTCTAAGATAATGAGGCCATAAAGTTACTAAATGATCCACTTCTGTTTCCTGTTGTACCACCATTGAGTCAAAGTTCCAGTAGAGACAAATCCACATGTGCTATATGGAAAAAAACAAATAGGCAATACTTCTGTGTGCACCTTAAAATCATCCGAGGTGGCGCCCTCTGCAGTTCCAAACGTGTTTCTGTTGGACCAGTTCCCATCTCCATCTGGCAGGTCAGCATTGTTGCCCTGCTGGCTCGACCAGCGATCACCCACTGTGCACCCTCCATAATGGGTGTTCTCGTGGACGCTCGCCACCAGCGTCCAGCCGCCTCCAGCGGTGGTCATGTCACAGAAAGTCTGATAGACCATGCCATTAGCAGTGGTCAGGAAGTACAACCCATCTGGAAATATTATACTTGGTGTTAATGAGTGAAAATACAGTTGAGTGTTGAGTTTTATGCCAAATTATTTCTTCTGTGCTCGAGCTGAATGCAGCACATTGAATTAATTAGACTGAATTTTCCATTGCACAAGAAATACATTGTTTAATGTCAGAGTAATGCATAGAGCAACACCTCCAGCCTTCTTACCTTCTCGTTCATCATATCTGTCCATGATCTCTTTACAGCTCCTTGCAACATATCTGGATCTGTTGCTCAGGTTCTCTAAACGTTCAAAGTTTGTCCTGGTGAGGTTCAGAGGTGTCTCAACATCCCTGATGGCTTCTGTGTGGGTGAGCTCTTCATTTACTGAAAATAAAGAAAATAAATGAATAAAATGCTGCACAGAAATGTCTTGTATATATGTATCATAGTTTACCTATTTGTAGAGGAGCAGGTGCCAAAGAAGCATGTTCCACCGACACCAAAACCACCAAAGACAAAAACAGTGTGTAGTCTAACATGTCTGTGAAAGGAATCATATTAAACAGATTTAAACATTAAAGAAACATATGCACCTCTTAGTACAGAGTATATTATCCCAGAGGTGTGGAGACAGAAACATTCATCATAACAGTAACACTATGATTAAACAGCCTTTGACATTTCCCCAAACCCATGGCACCTATTTTTGTAGCATAAAATCTCTTTCCTACCTGTGTTGATCACTGTGAGATTTCTTGTGGTTCACAACAATATATGTCTTTTTTAAGGCTCAAAGTGCAAGTTGATTAATATTTCATCCACATTTTTATTATTTTTATAGTATAACTTACTGGAACAGCACTGAAAAATAGCCATGATGATCCAAAGGTCTTGTGTTATCTCTTAAAGGAAGTTTTTCTTTGCCACTGTCACCAAGTGCTTCCTCGTGGTGAGAATTGTTGAATCTGTAAATAAAATTATAAAGCCCACAGACTAGACCTGCTCTATATGGAAACTATCATGAGATAACCTCTGTTATGATTTTGTGCTATATTAATAAAACTGAACTGAAATTGTATTATCTTGTTCTAACTAATAGTTTGACAAACAATTGTCGGCCCTGTCTGCATTTTTACTGTCTTCTTTTATTACAGGATCCACAACCATAACAAGATAATAACGATAACAAAGAGGAGCAGGAACTCATCAGCTCACATGCAGGTGATTATAAACAGATAGTTTGATGAATTTATATACGCAGAGGGGTTTTCAGGTTCAATGGAGCTCTTATGTGGAATTGGCAAGCACACTGGGAGAACTGATCATACAATGTGTTCTTGTGAGTTCAGGAAAGTTCTCATGATATCCCATAGTTCGCTTGTACCTTGGTCTAAGTCCCTAAGGATGTTGGTGGACTTTTCCATGTTTGAGAGCCTTTAGATGGAGGAAATTTCGTCCAGCCACCTATAACTTGGAAAGCAAGAGGGCCTCATCACCTTCAAGTTAAAAAAACGTTCATAATCAAAAAGTTTTTATTAAATATGTGGTCCGTTAACCAGAAGTGTGCTGCATCATTACTACAAGGTTCCAACACAGGAGACAAACACAACCACACACAAGCTTGAGGTTTTATTTGAATATACAGGTGCATCTTCTGGAGTGCCTTAATACAAATCACTGTTTTAACTGTAAATTTAATTCTTTATGACAAAACTTGAACCTCATTCATACGAATACCATGCAATTCAATGCACTGACCTAACTATTCTATGATATTTTTACTTCAAGTTTACAATCATTTGAATTTGTTTTAAAATGTATTTCCCCCCCCATGTGAATTCATGACCACCCCTTTTACAATGTAACATGTGAAAATAAAGTCCTCTCGCGGTAGAACAGTAAACATAGCAGCCGCTCTCATCTCTTTGGAAGCCTCCAGCCTTGCTCAATCCCAGTCTGTCCCCCAGTCAAAATGACCGGGAAGTTCCCCACACGGTTCATGGTGTTCAGCAAAATATCCACCTCCTCTAGTACAGTAATGTAGACACACATAAAATTGGCACTGTGTATCATTTTCCATCTCTAACTAAAAGCAAAGTGTGATGTGGATTCAACTCACGGCATCAGAACGGGCATCAGTCGGTTTGACGCCGGAGCAGTTGCCATGGCTGCACGTTCTGGTTTAAGTGGTCTTGAATGTATGAAACCTGGTTCAAACTCCGAGTGCAGATGAACAGAACAAGATGATAGTTTTTCAAAGACTGCCTTGTAATACCTTGAAAAATCAGGCAACATTGTTATCATTACTATAGTAACCAAGGGCAAGGACGGGGCTGTCTCACTCCAGAAATCGCTACTCTTACCTCCTTGGTTTGGGTCCATATAACATCTGGTGGACCTCTCCTGTCTCCATGGTCATACACAATGGGAACAGCTGGGCCTCTGCCGCTGCATGAAGCCAATATTGTAGCTCAAACTGGATTCGCTGGAAGAATTATAAATATCATAAGGAGAGCACAGACATTTGGCAGGTTTTGTTTGGCACTACACACAAACATACAAAGTACCTTGAAGAGCTCAAAGAGGTTTCCTCCATACAGGCTGAGAAAGCGGTTGCGAGTGGGGTAGCGAGGATGGCTGCCAGGGTTCCAGTGCTCCGTGGGAATTGTTGGGAACGTGCCACACAGACATGTCCTTCTGCTACTATTCATAGTAACATGGAGTCTGTGGAAGGTGCACACACTTTTGTCATGGACTCGTTTCGTGGTTTCAATCACATTTCGACTAACTAACATGACGATACATGATGAAGGACAATGATAATGCCACAGTCAAGAGTTATCCCCTGTGCTATATTACATTCTGTAAAGCAACATTGTGTAAAAGAAAACATCTTAGAAAAAGTAATAAAAAAATAAATTTTCTTTAAAATTCTTTATTATAAGACCCAATTCAGCAATGTTTGTCGTGGCCCTACAAGAGGCAATACTTCTGTGTCACCTTAAAATCATCCCGAGGTGGCGCCCTCCTGCAGTGTTTTTTGTCCAAACGTGGTTTCTGTTGACCAGTTTTCCCGTCTCCATCTGGCATGTTAGCATTGTTGCCCTGCTGGCTAGACCACATCACCCACTGTGCACCCTCCATAATGGGTGTTCTCGGGAACGCCTCGCCCCACGTCCAGCCGCCTCCACGGTGGTCATGTCACAGAAAGTCTGGATAGACCAGCCATTAGCAGTGGTCAGGGAAGTAAACCCTCTGGAAATATTATACTTGGTGTTAATGAATGAAAAAATACAGTTGAGTGTTGAGGTTATGCCAAATTAGTTTCTTTAGTGCTCGAGCTGAATGCAGCACATTGAATTAATTTGAACGGAATGTTTCCACAATTGCAGCAAGAATTAACATTGGTTTAATTTGGTGCCGGTTGTAAGCGTCTCGCTCTGAAAATAACAGCAAACATTTTGTCCCACATTTAGCTAAAAAAAATGTTTAAAAAAACATTAAAACCACATCGTATCACGATATCCAGGTCCAAGAGTCATTTTAGAGTATATATTTAAACATTTAGAGTTATATTTAACATTTAGATGTACATTTAAATTTAGATGTAACATTTAGAGTGAACATTTAGATTTTATTTATATT
>NW_020854633.1:0-521 GCF_000972845.2 Larimichthys crocea | reverse complement strand
CTGAATCCTTTCAGCAGTGACCCGGTTCCGACTCTGGCCTGTGGTCCACAGGCGTTTCCTTTGCTGTGTTGTCCCCGCTCTCTCTCCTTTGCTCTCCTGTCCTCTCTCACAAGTTGAAAGCCGCACAGAGTTACCAGCGAGTCCGAAGGGAGTTCATTCCACCACTTCTCTGTGATGCTACACTCTCGATATTCCCTCTGTAGCCTGGCTGACGCCGTTAGCTCCTCCATCTTATTAGGGAGAGATCTTAAGTTTTCCATGAAAACAGATGACATGGTTTTTATACCAACTTTTCTGCTCCCGGCGCTTAGATCCAGCTCTGCATCTCCCATCGCCTTCTCCTCACATCGGCATGGATCACCGGCCCTTCCACAGAGAATATGAGAGAAAAAGACAAATGAATTCATATTAATTATACCATCCATTTTCATAACCAGGGTCACAGGGGGCTGGAGCCAATCCCATCTGATAGTTCAGCTGACATTTAAACCTATGGACAATTTAGAGTCACCAATTAACCT
>NW_020854632.1:0-681 GCF_000972845.2 Larimichthys crocea | reverse complement strand
GGATCTGCCCCTCAACTCCTGTGCTATTGCTTACTGCTGTTGTTGTGATGGTGATATCAACCTGATTGGTAGTAGAGGGCTGTGGTGGTGTTGTTGTACCAGGTGTGGTTGAAGAAAGTGGAGGGTTTGTTGGATTCACATCTGTTAAAAAACAGTGAGATAGTGGTGGTAAGCCAATTAGTCTATAATTTCCAGAAATTGTCTCTTGTAGAACAATAGAACAATGGTTGATTTACTAATCTAAAACACTTAAATGCATGGGTTAGATAAGAACATTTTATTTTTTGTCACAGTGTAAAGATGTTTCAAATGGAACAATACCTGCACAGTATGCATAATGGCATCCAACTGGCTTGGCAAGTTTGTAGACATAGAAGTTTCCATAACAGAGCTTGACATGGATGATGTGTGAGCTAAAGTAGCAGCAACTGCCTGACCAAGAATTGCAGACAGTGCGTTCTACAATTTCCCCAAACTGTGTTGGATGAGGTTCCGTTATCCACAGAGGAGCATGGGTTCCACACCTGTTTTCATCCACACACCATTCTGGAATATGAGCACTGTTTTGTCCCAGAAACAGGCGATACCAGCCTTGCCAATTAATATTTCGGTCACAGTGTAGGATTTCCTGCGATGTATTATTAACTGAACGCCAGTCATCATTCAGTATAGTGTAGTCCT
>NW_020854631.1:0-553 GCF_000972845.2 Larimichthys crocea | reverse complement strand
AGCTCTGTTCTCTTTTTTCTTCTTTTTTTTATTTATTCTAACCAACAGAGCCAGTTTCCAATGTGGTGGTAACTGCAAACACCACAGACTTGGTGGAGTTCAACAGCTCTGTCCGTCTGTCCTGCTCCTCCTCTGGATCCTCTCTCTCTTTCCTCTGGTTGAACAGCAGCTCTGAGGTTACAGCCAGTGACAGAGTTCAGCTCACTGATGGAGGCTCCACTCTCACTATAGTCAGTGTGACCCGCTATGACCAGGGACCATTCATGTGTCATGTGTCCAACCCTGTCAGTAATGGCACCAGTGGCCCAGTTAACCTCTCCATCAGCTGTGAGTTACTAACCTACATGCTCAGTATTTTATCTGACACAAACATCAGAGAGAGTTTAGATTATTGTCACAGCTTTGTCAAGAATGGTCTTTCTTTGTTTTCTTGTTTGTTTGCTTCTACAGTCAGTTTAATGTAGAAAGTGTTATCACAGGCCTCTTTTATTATATTACATCGTACAGAGGTTTATTTTTTCTGCTGACAAATTAGTATGTACCATTCATACTA
>NW_020854630.1:0-557 GCF_000972845.2 Larimichthys crocea | reverse complement strand
ATATATGTTACTGTATGTGAAGATGATAGGTTTTTGTAATATAATGAAAGTTACAAGAATAACAGTTGTGATTGAGGGATTTCTTTAAGGCATATACATTAGATGAGTGGGAAAATGCAGCAGTAGTAGTAGCTAAAGGGAAGAGTAAGTAAAAAAGACCAAGTAACTAAAGTAAAGAAATCATTTGCAGTAGTGAGAAAGTAGTGGAACAGAAAGTAGCAGTTACTCACCTTTTCAAAGTACGGCAGTGACGTATCCAGGTAGTTGATTAGTGAAGAGTTGAAGTCTTTTGTGGTGATGAGTGGAGATTTCAAGGTATTTGAGGGTTCAGGTGTGGGTGTGGCAAGGATTGTGATTGGCCAGTAATAGATACAAGCGGACCAATGAAGTGTGACTCTGCATTTACCAATACAGTATTGTTTATTTTTGATAAATCTGCGAAAGTTTGAACTTTGAGAGTTTAAATAAGAGAAATGTGAGAAAATGTTAATGCCTGTCTGAGAAAAGTGTATAAAAGTGTGTGGTTAGGGGTTTTACTATGGGGATAATTTTGTCTC
>NW_020854629.1:0-3342 GCF_000972845.2 Larimichthys crocea | reverse complement strand
GTGTGTGTGTGTGTGTGTTCAGGATGCAGCAAAGTCAAATCAAACAGGTGGTTCAAACACACGGCGACCCGCGCGCTCCTCTCTCTACAACCGCGAGAGCGCGCTTACCAATTCACCGGTTCACACACACTTACACACTCTCTCTCTCTCTCTCACGCGTGCACATCATGTGTACACACACACACACACGCGCAGACATACTCACACCAACTGCCTCCGGTACGGCCGAGCAGCTCTCCTTTCTCGGAGTCCCACACAAACTTCTTCCAGCCGCCGTCGTCTTGTTTCGCAGGCATGTTGATGTATTCCCGGTTACGGTGTTCCTCACACTCCGTGCGCTAACTAAAGTCCCGACCGGTCGCAGAGGCACCCAGCTACTTCCAACGGAAGGCTCCCCAATATAAACCGTTCGTCGTCGACTCCGCCCGAAACTCTCAACAAGTTACCTAGGAGGAGGGAGGAGCAGCGCGGGCCAATTAGGGAGCGGGGACGCCGTGCGTAACTGTGACGCGCTGGAGATGGACACACAGCCTATAGATGCAGACGCTCAGCAGCGCTATACATAACCTGGCTGAGCTCTGCAGATATGTCTGAGCGGGACGGAAATTATTCATCGTCCTCAGGTATCATGGCACAGAGCCAGCCTCAGCCTGAGAAACAGGAAACATTCACATCTGTCACTGAATACAGATTACTGCAGACTAAAGCACATCATTTTCACAGGAGTTTTGTCTGTTGAGGTTCTCTCACACAGTCAATATTTATTTAACCCCTCATCCCCTCTCCCCCAACAGCTCCACTATTCAGGTGATCCATCAGCTGCTTGGCATGAGCATGAGGTGCAGGTAAGCGGTAATGTCATGAGCCTTGAGATTTTCCAGGACGTGGATCCATCTCCACCCTCAGTCTCATGGGGTTTGGTGTGACCGCCACACAGGCTTCTTCCTGTGAAGCTGGTATTTGTCGGTTTCCTGAAGAGTCCAACAACAGTAGCATACACAAAGAAAGGTGGAGGCTAACAGGACTTCAGTGACTGAATGGGTTTTAAACTTATCCTGCAAGCTTCAGCGTGGAGTAGAATGAGGGTGAGATGACACATCCTACTGGTTAATGTCTTTTATATGAGCCCGTTTACAGGTCTAATGCAGGCTCATGTGGAGCTAAAGACTTTTAATTGAGTATGACTGTCAGGTTAAGTCACTGCATGCCAACAATAACAAGGCACACGCAGAATGGCAGATTACAGTGCACTAACCTACAATTCGAAGTGAAGCCTCAGCTCTAAAACACTCATTATGGCACAAACAATACAATCTCTTTATCCCCTTCACTAACAGAGCGGAGCTCATTTACTGAAGCCGGTGTGGCTCTTATCTTTTCCCAGTATAACTCGGTGGGTGTCCTGTGTTGTTGTGTGCTGTGGAACCCCCTTCACACCACAGGAATAATAAGCTCTAGTTACACAGCATTGCCAAGTATACACATAGTTGAGACCTGTATATATATCCTGCCTTCTACATCCTATAACCCCTCTAAAGCCAGCTCCAAGGGCATCTCTGCTGCCAGCCACAGGGGCCACATCATGGCCCAGTTTCAAAATATCAGACTTTGAATTCATTCTGTGTAACCTCATACAGACAGGTTGTATGACTGTGCTTCCACAATATGTCGTCTGAATTCATATTGATATGCGTGAAATGACTGGAACCGTCACTGCCCAGTGCACACAAACACACATGCATTTACATATACATTCTTGTCTGTCTGTGTGAGCCATGTGTGTGTCCATGTGTACACGTGTGTGTGTGTGATCGCTCAGCAATGTGCTGCCATCTGCCTTTCTTAAGCTGTGTGCATTTGTTTGAATGTAAACATGTGTGTGTAGGTGTGATTGTGCACATGGGGGTTCTGACCTTTAAATATCACCTCAAGGACGAGAGGAGTCAAATCACAGATGTCATGCAGCTCTATGGAACAATCAATAAATCAAATCCCGTCTTTCCAAGCCTTGTGCTATACCATGTCCTACTAGCCAAACATAAACCCATTCTTAAGTAAAGAAACTGTAGACATTTGAAGGCTGATGAGAGTTGGGCCACAGTGAACACCACTCATTCACAGAGCACAACATCTGTCAGTGAGGAGGAAGATGGAAGGTGCAGGAGGTCAGAAGAGCAACATGTTGCCAATCCTGCCCTCACTTTGAACACACTCTGCTGACTCCACAAGCATCCCAGCAGAACTCCTTTATGTGGCTGATCTAGCCCATCCTCAAGTCACACTGAGTCAACACTTAACCATTGAACACATTAAAGGCCTCGGTACGAATTCAATTAGTGCTTGTTGGAACACATAATATAATTGTGTTGCAAGCATGTTTCATGTAGTAGATGTGAGAATGCACATGTCCTTGAGAACGACAGTCCTGATATCACATCTTGTCCCTCTCTACAAAGACAAGCTTCACCTTTGGGTGTGGCCATGCAGAACAACACAGGCTGTATCTACTAACACCTGTATCTTATTCCTTTGTGCCACAGACCTCAGTTGTCATTAAACATACTGTTGCAGTGGATGATGTGTACCTTCCGCAAATAATCACTAGAGCACCAAATGTGGATAAATCCACCTCTGATTTCTTCCTGTATGACTAACATTTGTTCAGTACAGTGTCCGGCTATGTTTAAAGCTTTATGTCATCAGTAGGAATCATTGAAAAGTTTGGTGCAGAGAGTCACAGACAGGGTGGTGGGGTGATAATTAAGATATAACACATGCACCTGCAGACAAAGACACCAGACTAACCCTAAACAAAAAGGAAATCCATGTGGCGTCAGAGTTACTTCAAAATATATTCTACAAAATACAATCCAAAAGTGTCTTTTACTAACTACAAATATTCTATGTGTTTATCAAACATTTACGAGTGTCAATATCCTCAGCAGGTTAGTGGAGAAATGAATGATTTATTCTTCATTTTCCTGTGTCTCACCTGTCTGCCGCTCCAAACATGATGAGACAGACTCTAATAATGCTGCTACTGTATACAAAACTGGTCATAATTTGCACGACTACAATGCTCATTTCCTGTGTTTGTGTGATGGAGCTGATGTGAAGGCATGCACCAAGCTTGGAGTCACAGAGGCAGCCAGTGAGATAAAGCCTACCATTTTGCTAATGATACAGCATGGTGTCTGACAGCGACCACGCCTAGACAACTGCTGCCTTTTGTCAGCTTGTGTACACAGTAAACATGTGTACTGTCAATGGCTGTGTGTGTGTGTGTGTGTGTGTGTGTGTGTGTGTGTGTGGGGGGAGGCTCAAGGTGAAAAGGTGAAAGTA
>NW_020854628.1:0-516 GCF_000972845.2 Larimichthys crocea | reverse complement strand
TAAATATGTTCATATAAAATAATGAGAATTTGCTGCTGCACTGCTAAATGCTACAGTTGTGCAGGCCCTTTGGTAACATGAATAAATGTTAATGTCAATGTCAGTTATCTGTAGCCACTTATCATTTGCAGAGTCACAGGGTATATATTTAACAGAACAATGTATGGTGGTTCCTTTAAAGTTGAAACAACCACAATTTGTTACTGAGCTGTCTGTAAGTGACTTCATTGTTGTTGAAAGAATAAATGTTTCCTGTTGTTTTATTGAGATAAATGAAAACATCAAAATCATTTTCAGTATGAATCAGTCCAACTTACATGATACTGTCAATGTGATGATATTACTCCACTCTGTTGAGGAATATGAGTCCCTTCTACCTTTACACCAGTAGTCTCCACTGTCAGACTCAGTAGCGCTGCTGATCCTGTATTCACTGTTTGTTGATGGTGTGTTTAATCTGTCTGATGTCCATTCATACGTCCAATCAGTGTCTCCACCTCCCTGGATCTGACATCT
>NW_020854627.1:13335-50736 GCF_000972845.2 Larimichthys crocea | reverse complement strand
AGCAGGGCCCTAATACATGGAATACAACAACAACCACACAGCGTGAGTAAGGCTGCAAATACAGCGACAGATAGTAGTACTGAAGCCACAAGAGACTTGTATTGTCCAAATACCTTCAGCCAATCACCCCACATGGTCCTATCTACCCCAGAATGCTCTTTCATTTTGATGTTTAAAGCACGCAGTCCTTCTAAGGCCTTAGTCAGGCTTCCATCCAATGCGGTATTATTAGGTATGAACGTACAACATTGATCTCCGAATATTGCACACACACCTCCTTCTTTAGCTAACAGCATGTCCACTGCTATCCTGTTCTGAAACGCCATAAGTGAGGTGGCAGCTAGTTGTTCATGTACGGCTTCAAATCCACTCTGAGTCCAAGGCACAGCATTTCATATTGCGTTAAACTCACGCAGACTCAGGAGAAAAACATAGGTAATAGAGATATAGAATTGGTGTGAACCTGAACGATTACCAGCTTAAAGTTTGATTCCGACCCCTCAGCAGATCTGTTGGTGGTGGTGTGGAGACATAGGCTGTTTGACAGGCTCCCCAAGAAGAGTAATGGTTATGTGCCTTGATCTCCCTGAGTATGCCGTAGATTCATCCCTGTAGCAGGACAAGAGTTCATGGCAGGACCAGAAACAGCAATGCCAGCTTACTGGGATGACCGCGACGAAGCGACGAAGAGCTGACGCCTCGCGTGGCTGTCAGTCAATGATCCCACATACATAGACGCCATAGGAGTCCCCAGGGGAGTTCCAGATGAATATAAACTAGCAGATCAGGTAGTGTCCGGATTTGAATCCTTCTTATGCTGGTGGTGTACTATAAACAAGAATGTTGATAGAATTAATTATGTCCATTACAATGTGCAACGTCTAGGAAATTGGACTCAGAGTGGATTTGAAGCTGTACATGAACAACTAGCTGCCACCTCACTTATGGCGTTTCAGAACAGGATAGCAGTGGACATGCTGTTAGCTAAAGAAGGAGGTGTGTGTGCAATATTCGGAGATCAAATGTTGTACGTTCATACCTAATAATACCGCATTGGATGGAAGCCTGACTAGGCCTTAGGACTGCGTGCTTTAACATCAAATGAAAGAGCATTCTGGGGTAGTAGGACCATGTGGGGTGATTGCGTGATGATTTGGACATACAAGTCTCTTGTGGCTCTCGTACTACTATCTGTCGCTGTATTTGCAGCCTTACTCACGCTGTGTGGTTGTTGTTGTATTCCATGTATTAGGGCCCTGCTAAATCGCCTGATAACCACTGCCATAGCCCCCACCACACGTGATCCCGCACAGATGCTTCCACTTCTGCATGTCCAATCTGAGGAGGAGGAAAACGATCCTGAACGTTATGAAAAAAAACTATAGCTCCATGCAAAAAGGGGGTCACTCACCGTAGAATGCCAGATCCAGGAAAACAACATGTAAATTGATCTCTTTTGGAGAATCAAAGGGGGAACGAAGTTTTCCCAAACAAACAAAACAAAAAAAAAAAGTGTCTTTTAGTAAAGTCAAAAGGGGGAATTGTGAAATGTATAATAATGTTTGAATTAAATAAATGTGTGTGTAAATGTATCTGTGTAAGTATAAGGTCACACAGAGTATATTGCTTTGGTGTTGTGTAACTAGTATAAGTGTTTGGAGGAGTTGCAGGTTCAAGGCCTACACACACGAGAGAGAGAGGACAGGGGACTCCACTGAGTTTGTTTAGAACTAGAGGCAGAATAGAACATTCTACTAGACATGTGGTCAAAGTTTATTGATGTCCTACTAGAGGAGTACTCTCACGTGCAGCTGCAAACTGTTCTTATTGGAAGGTACTATCTATGGGCAAAACCTTCAAAACAGTGTTTGTTTAAGGAAATGACCATGAAAGGAATGGAAGATGTATAGTGACGCCCTATGACCTATGCCTTGTATCTGTTTTGTGTGTGTGTTAATAAAACTAGCCAAAAGCTTGGGGACCCAGAACAGCAGGCGAGAAGTGGACAGCCGCGGGTCTGTTAGTTCAGAGCTGTTTCTCCCTTTGCAAGGCGAAACTGGATCTGTCTTGTCTCCTTCATTTCAGACATCTCTCTGTTTGTATTTCAGGTCTGCAGCAATTCGGGGTGGTTTTGCAACACCACAGGGGCCATGGTGCAGCAGGGAATTAAAATTTTCTAGTTATGAGTTAACTGTAGCATTCACACACTATAGGCGTTAACGGCTGTCACTATGTACGAAGCCAACGCTTCACGCCTTAACTTTGCACGCTGTGTTAGAAAACCGCTAAACAGTGATTCTCAACTGGTTGGGACCCGTTCTCAGTGGGTCGCAGGACTTTTCTGGGAAAAAAATGTTAGAACAAATCCTGTGCTTTATTTTGAAGTGGATTTTTTTATGCCGCGGGTGCCGTCTATTCACAATCGCCACAGTAGGTGGCGATAAGCCTTGTAATGTAATGACACCCACCAAACTGCACCTCTTTTCATTAAATAAATTGAGAAGTTGAAAATTTTCCTCAATTTGGGTCACGGCTTGTCCTTTAGGGTGATGGTGGGTCCCGAAGCCAGACCAGTTGAGAACCACTGGCCTAAACTGTCCTCTTTGGTATACATGGACTGCTTGAATTGTGAGTGAAGCAGCTGTTAAACTCAAAATTTCTATCATAAAGTAAATAATTATTTGTACATTTAGACGAGTTGACATGGCATGGCACTTATCACCCGTCACCCTTCATTATTTGGTGTACTCGCAATACGCGTGCCTATACGCATGCGTATCTAATGCGTATTTTTCAGTCTTTATGCAGGCGTAGGCAACTCGGTTAAGGCATTTTAGTATAGTGTGCTGGCATAAAATGCCCCCCCCCTAGCTTAGTACAAAGTGACACACGCGTTAACGCCCTATAGCGTGTGAACGAAAAATAAAATTAATAAATCCTCGACAGCTCGATGGGGCTGGGATCATCAATATATGTACACTTTCTTTAAACAATCCCGTATAAACCTGAGACTATGTGTACAGCTGATCGTGTAGATTGGCGCAGCATAGAAAATGAATAAATGTCATGTCCTGATGATCCAGTGTACCTCGCGCGTAAATGCGCACAGCCTCTTCCTCAGTTTTCCCCCTGAGTAATGTTACAGTCCATGATATACCTCGACATCAATACAACAACAATAAAAACCAGTTGCTCTCATCAGAATGAGAGAACGGGACCGCTCGTGCACATAAATTGAGATGTGGCATGGCACCAATGACCCCCCGCTATCTGATTTCCACAAACACTACACAGTGTGTGCCTGTACGCTCATGTAGAATTGTACTTAACAGTCACGCATGGTCTTCATGTCACGTATTTGAGGCGTAGTTCACCCGTCACGTACCACAGTCACATAGGCGTATGCGTAACAATGCGCGTGCAGCGTCTGCGTGTCGCCTACGTGACCTAGTGTGCTGGCATAAAATGCTCCCCATACATTCGTGCCACGTGCGAACGCAGCGGACGCCTGTGCGCACACTCATCTCAATGTACAAATAATTATTTACATCATGATGACGAATTTTGAGTTTAACAGCTGCTTCGCTTCTCAATTATAACTCATAACTAGAAAATTTCATTTAAGCTTCCAGGTCATGTGACCAATTGACTCAAAATCAGTGTAGAACAGTAGATTTGGCTGGCTTGACTGCAGTGAAATCTCGACAGTGGAGAATCCACATTTTGAGCCATGCTATTTCACTCTCACGAGTCTCAAGTGAAACCATACTTGATGTTTTCACGTTATAACGCGAAAATATCACCATATCATGAAATAACGTGATAAATGCCTATCACGAAATAACGTGATAATTTCATATCACGAAATAGTGATAATTTCATATTCCAAAATAACGTGATATTTATCACGTTATAACATAAAACTTTTCACGTAATTACATGATAATGAACCAAATAATTTTTTGGAGGGTGGTAGCAATGCGTACTTCACTCACTGGGGAATCATTATTATACTTATAACTCGTATCATGACCGCTTATTTCACTATAGTGTGTTGTGGTGATTCAAACCACCCCGAATTCTGTAGACCTGATGTAGAGCAGAGAGATATTGAGTTTAAAGAAGACAAAGACAATTACTCCAGTTTCACCTGTTGCAAGAGGGAGAACACAGCTCTCAGTTCTTACAGACCCCGTGATCTGCACACCTTCACGCCCTGCCTGATTTCTGAGCTCTCTCTGGCTCCAGCTAGTTTTTATTAAATCGCACAAACGGTTACATATTTGTTATTATCTTCATACAGGGTAGTCTGCTGAGTGCAGCCGATGCCCGGGTGTGTGTGTGTGCTCTTTTCTTGACCACGTGTCCTTGGGTACACCTGTGCCTAGATTCAGATGCCTTGTAACAGTTTCTAGTTGTAAAGGCCCAAAAAACAAGACACTAGGACGTGCAACTCACATGCACATGATTCAACTCTTAATCAGACAATGTACATCTATATATCAACTCACCACAGTTCAATATTCTTAAATGATATTAGCACTTCAGATAATATAATCCACAATAGTAAGATGTTCTGTGTCGCTTTCAGTTCTACAAAGGGGAGTCTCCTATTTCTCTTGCTTATCTGCTCGTCTCTCTCTCTGTGTGTAGGCCTTGAACCTGCAACTCCTGCAAAACACTTATACTAGTTACACAACACTCAAAAGCAATATACTCTGTGTGACCTTATACTTACCCAGATACATTTAACACACATCTATTTTAATTCAAACATTATTATACATTTCCACAATTGTCTGTCATTGTGAAGAAAAAAAACAACAACTACAGGACGACCAGGGGAATCCCGAGTGATGCCTACCCCCATCCACTCACATACCATACCTAAACATTTCATTATAAAAAACAAGTTTTTGTTTCAAGAATTACTTGCCTTCACCTCTTTGGTCTTTCATTTCACAGACAACACATAACAGACTATTGACCTAGACTAACACAGTGTCCCAACAGGTGGTAAGATAGTAACGAAATGATGACTCAAATATTAATGTATATATATACATACATACATTATATTAATATTATATATATAATATATATAATATATATATATATATATATATAATTATATGTATGTATATATATATAAATATATTATACAATAATAACGAACATTCCGCAGAAATTTTGAGAGTGACGAGTGGGCTGTTGCCGGGGATCTGTATTCAAAAAGCACACCTCAAATAGTCATTTTTAACATGTTTATTTAGACACATGAGCAGCTAGCGCTAACCTAGCTAGCAATTACGCTAGCAATTACTATTAGCATGTTAGCAATTAACATGTATTTAATTCTTAGTGGCTAGTGCTAGCTAATGCGCTATCCATTAGCATGTTTGCATTTCCATGTTAACAGTTAGCATGTATTTAAAAATTTGTGGCTAGTGCTAGCTACCGCGCTAGCAATTAACATTAGCATGTTAACATTAACATGTTAGCATATTAACAAATTAAAATTTATTTAATTCTTAATGGCTAATGTTAATTGCTAGCACTGACGCACATGTTAGTATTAGCATCTTATCATTAGCATGTATTCTTAGTGACTATAATTAGTGGCTAGCACTGACATGCTAGCAATTAGCATTAACATGTATATCATTCTTAGTGGCTAATGCTAATTGCTAGCCCTCACGCGCATGTTAGCAATTATCATGTATTTAATTCTTAGTGGCGTCAGCACTAGCAATTAGCATGTTACCATTGGCTGCAAATATTAGCAATTAGCATGTCTTTACTACCATAAGCAGCAGCCAGAACAAAAAGCACACCTGAAATAGTCATTTTTAACAGGTTTATTTACACAACAATCAGGCAGTCCTGCTCAAAGCTCACCTCATCTTAACATTTAATTTAAAACACATTAAATACACATTTTATAAATAAATTATTTAACAGTTAATAAACACTAAATTTATAATATAATAATTTAACATTCATTTAAAATAATACATATAGTTATGTTATGATTTAACACTTTAAAAAGCACCATTACAGATGTAGCAACTTAAGAGTTACAGTGAAGAAAACAAAAACGAACAAAAGAGAAAAAAGTAAAAAAGCGACCTGAGAGGCTGGAACAGCTTTGCGAATAGATTAATGGTGATATTTTTTTTATCGCCCGATAAGAGTCTCACGTTAACGCAGCACGTTAACGCCGATAAGGCCCACCACTAGTAAAGACAGAACAGCCTAGATGTTGTTATTTGGTGAATGCTGACATGTTAGATATAAACACCTTAAATTTAATTTCAATTCATGACACAGCTCAATCACAAGGCTACTGTATATTATGCAAGTCAAACCAGCTGCATTTTCCGCTCTGTGATCTGTGACACTGGGAGACCAAAAAGCCCATTACTGTAAGCGCAAACAAAAGATTGAGCAATGCTAATGAGGTGTGTAAGCTACGTCATCTCCAGGTAGAACAACTGTGAGAGGTTCTCTCTGTGAGAGAAGCGCCATCTCCTGGTCATACCCTGTAATTACATGAATGGGTGGAGTTACAGTAAAAAATAGACACGCCCAGGAAAAGGGGGGGGGGGTCAGTCCGGTCACGGAACTCGGCAGGCAGTTGGCTGGAAGTCAGCTGGAAGACGGCTGCCATTCAGCTGGCTTTCAGCTTGAATGGGAACTTTTGAGTTGCTACTACGTGATATAATATATAATTCAATATTAATTTAAAATCACATTAAATACACAATTTTATAAATATAATTATTTAACAGTTAATTTAAAATCACAATAAACACTTTTTTATAATTAATTAAACATTTCATTTAAAATAAATAAAAATAGTTATGTTATAATTTTAACACTCACAAAATACATACACATTTTATAATATAATGACTAACATTTCATTTAAAATAATAAAAATAGTTATGTTAGGATTTAAAAAACACTTTAAAATTTAAAATCACATAAATACACAATTTTATAAATATAATAATTAAAAAAAATTTAATGAAATGTTAAATCATTATATTATTAAAAAAATGTGTTTATTGTGATTTAAATAACTGTTAAATAATTATATTAATAAATGGTGTATTCAGACATGGTTAGCAGAATCCCTCACTCACAGGGGTGCATGCTCATGTAACGGAGGAAAGACTGGCGGCAGGGCAGTGATGATCTTGATGTTGTCTGCAATACACAAAAAGAGATGTCTGTAAGACAGGGAGCTTTATGGCAGCGTGAATTGTGTCAAGTTAAACTCATCCAGATACAGCACAGTCGTTGAAAACACACTGGTTAATGTCCCTTACTTGGCCCTTGCTCAGTTGTTGCTGTCTTCGGCTGAGGTTCTATGGGTCTTCCTGGATCTGCAGTTATCTTCTCTGTATTGCTATGGTCAACATTGAATTTCAAAATTAAATTTTGTTTAGGCATTTCATCACAAACTTTTAAAACAACTATGGTCATAAAACTTATGGGAAAGTGTTGCTCATCATTGTCTGCAGGGTTTTCATTCTCAGTAGAGTGCCTGGAAATCTGCTGGGGTCCTCTTGAGGTGTTCTGCCTCGATCATTATCTCCCTTATTTTTCAAGATTTCAAAGATATTGATAGAAGGTATTAGTCAGTTACATGTTTCACAGCATTGAGTAAATATTTGATCATCAACTTAAAAAATAAAATTCTGTAAGTTAAAACCAAATAATGAATTGAATGCATGAATTGCCGTCGATAGTAAAGAGAATTCTACTCGGTCCTGTGGGGGTCTTCTTCCAGGATCTCTCGTCATCCTCTCTCGATAGCTATGGACAACATTGAGTTTCAAAATTAAATCTTTAAGATTTTATCACACTACACTTTTCAAAACAACTACCGTCATTAAAACATATTGGAAAGCGCTGCTCACAATGGTCTGCCAGGCTGTTCACATCCAGTGAAGTCCTCTGAAAATCTGCTGTGGTCCACGTCAGTTCTTCTGCCTGGATCCTTTGCCGTTTTTCCCAGATTTCAAAGATACTGATAAAAGATACTAGTAAGTTACATGTTTCACAGCATTGTGTAAATATCTGATCATCAACTAAAAAAAATTCAGTCAATTAAAATGATAAAATGCTCCTCCCTTACTTTCAATGGTGGAGAGATCCACTGCGGTCTTCTGGTGGTCTTCTTCCTGGACCTGTAGTCATCCTTTCTTGAAAGAAAAAGAGAGACTGTCTTGTGTAATGTTTTTGACTAAGTGTTGACATTTACTGTGTTTCACAATAAATTATAAAGAACATCAACAGTACTATTTGCATTTACCTGGATCTCGCCCTTTGGGATTCAGCTTCCTCTCTGACACTGCTGTCCCTATCTGCATCCTCTGGTTCTCGAACTGTGGCACTGAGAAAGCTGCTGCAGCTGCCTGTCTCCTTCCTTCCTGTCTTTAGTACACTGGCACTGTCCTTCTCATCATTCTCAGTGTCTAAGATATTGCTGACCCCAAATAAATGTTAAAAAAAAAAAAAAACTTACACTTGATTGTGGATTCCGTGATTAACTGAGTGTAACCTCTGGACCGAAACAAATCATTAATGGTTTTCTTTCCCTTAGACAGGAGATCCTCATTAAAGTCTTCGCAAACAATGGTGGGATGGTGATCTAACATGTCCAATGCGTCCAAAAGGCTTTTCATGTTGGGTACAAATTTTTCTAGTGGGAAGTTTGGTGGTTTGTACACAGTGGCTATTAGTACTTTGACTGGAGCCTCGATTTTGACAACAAGAAACTCTAAATCAGTCACACTGCATGTACCTGCAATGCTCTGCTTGAACATTGCCTCTGCAGTACACTGCAACTCCACCTCCATCTTTTCTTTCCATGTCCACACAGGTGTTGTAAGACAGCTGTCTGCTGCGTGTGAACATGTTGTATCCCTCCAGATGGAAAGTTGGGGATACAGAGGACCCTGACAAGTGTGTCTCTGTGAGGCATAACACATCTGCACGTCTAAGCTCATGATGAACTTTCAGGTCCACAATGTGAGATGGAAGTCTTTGTGTGTTGTGGTGAATGACTGTTAGAGTCTCTGGAGGCAGTTCTACTGATTTAAAGAGAGTCAACAGGGGCCTGGCCCTCTGGAAGGATGCATGATTCATGTTTTCCAGAGCTGTCATGATTCCGGCGTATCTTTTTCTCTTCAAAGTCTGTAATGGTGAGACCTTGAAGTGAAGTTGTACGGCTCAGAGCAACATATGCCATTCCTGGTTCAAATACATGTTTGAGTCACACAACCGCCGATGTCATGGTCATGCCTTGCACTTTGTGGGCTGTACATGCAAAGGCCAACTTGATGGGAAACTGACGTCGCACAACTCCTTTCTTGCAGCTCAAGTTCTCCTCAGATCTCTCAATGTAGACCAAGTTATCTGAGGGACCCAGGAGCTTTTTGCGGAATCTCTGTCCTGCTGTAGGATTGTCCAGCTGCAGTCCAATCAGCTTTGCGTATGGCAATCCACCTTCACTCATCACAATGTGTGAGATTGTTCCAAATGTGCCGTTAACAATCCCATCCTCCACGTCGAGATTCCTGATTAACATAATGCGTACTCCTTGAGCAGCCATTATATTGTCAGGCAAGTCTCTTTTGCTTCCCTGGATTTTTTCGGGCATGATCATCATGCAGCCTGATCTGGGGTCTTTTCTGTAATTGTGAGCGTCAATGTTTACAAAATCCTTGTGGAGGGTGGCTACAGTTTGGGCATTGTGAAGGTCGACTTCTTTGTTAGTAGCGTAGATGTGTAACCTGTCAGCTGGACAATCCTGGATGCCTGCTACTGCCTGCGTGAGCAACTCTCTGTCTTCGTTGCTGAGAAGATCTTGCTTTTGCTTCACTCTAAGGCGGTTCAGGAGTTCAGCAAAAGCTCGGTCGTCTTTCTGACGCATAATTTCTGTGAGGTTGACCATTTCAAAGTAATCCCTCCACAGATCAAACTCGTTCTCCTCATACACGCAGAGTGGCTTGGCTTTACCGAGGGGTGGCAGTTGGTAAAAGTCGCCTACAGCAAGGACCGAGATCCCTCCAAATGGTTTCCTGTTTCCTTTTATCTGCTGAAACCTCCAGTGAATGTAGGCAAACAGCTCTTTGGAAACCATTGAGATTTCATCAATGATGAGAATCTCGGCGTACGACAGTGATGCTCTGACCTCATCCAGTGCATTTATAAGTCCCTGATATGGTGGCTTCAAAGACCTTGGGAGCTTAAACATGGAGTGCAACGTTTTGCCTGAGATGTTGAAGGCCGCTGTGCCGGTGAATGCACTCAGCAGCACTGCAGGCTGAGACATGTGGGCTTGGTCCCGGAATCTGGGCAGCTCACGCAGAACCCTTGTTGCCTCCTGATAAATGCACTTGATGACGTGTGATTTGCCACAGCCAGCTCCTCCCGACAGAAAATAATAAAACGGTTCTAAGTTTTGGCCCCAGACACGTTTTAAGCACCAGTCATGCACACTGTAGAAAATAGATGCCTGCGTTTCATTCAGACTTTGATACATTTTTCTCACAAAGTCTGGACTCAACACAGGTGCATCTATTCTTGGCAAGACACCCCTCCTATCGTTGTTGACTTGATAGTCGGGGACGTCTTCATCATCTTCATTCCCTGGCTCTAACGGTTCCCGCTCAGCAAGGCACTCCAACCGGTCCACTTCTACCTCGGGTGCGAAGGTGTTCCAAGCGTTAAAGGCTGGACCATACTGCTGGTAATGTTTGAGAGCCTTGTCAATTTTTTTACCCTGACCTTCGTACCTCTTTTTGTTGCCGTCTACAACATTTTGACGTTCTGCACTTGTAAAACTGCTTATAAGTGGGGTATCTTTCATCTCGGAGCTGGTCATCGGATCTGTGTGGCCAATAGAGTTTAAGCAACCTTCTGTAAAACTTCTCTGGTGTTTTCTCCTCTGAGAAGCGAGCAAATCGAATTATGGCTGGTTTCCCTGCAGTTCTCTTCTGAATAAACCCCATGTCATTTTGGAGGGAAATGACACTCTGACCTTCAGTTTGCTGGCCGTAAACTACCCTGTATTCTGATGCAAACATAGCCATACACATACCTTCAAAATCAACCGGCCTGTGCAAGTACTTTTCAGGAATCCCTGACATCCACACCTCCTCTGAATCTGGATGCATCTCCTTGAGTCTGCTAATGGGATGACTCATTTTCAGACCGTCCTCATCAGCCTGAAGGAACAAAACAGAACAGGAGCACTTCTTGAGAGGTAAGCTGCAAGTACGCGCCACAGCTTCTTGAGCGCTGACCTCTCTGTGTTTAGCGTACGCTTGCATGATCTGCTTCATCTCATCGCGTTCATTAACTTTGGATTTTTTTACATCTTTGATGACTGAGTTGAGGAATTCAGTCATCTCGTGCTCTGGCTTGGATATATAGGACATCATGTACATAATGCAGCCAAAATCGTCAATTACGTACTGGATGTCCATGTTGGCATTCCAGGCTCTCAGCAGGTCTTGATTGTAGGCATTGATCCAACATTCATTTGGATCACGCTTCAGCATCACTGTGCAGCCGCTTGTCAGACGTGCAACATACTTCCGGTATTCCTCGTGCGTGAGGTTGCATTGTTGGAGCACGTCTGACAAGCTGCTGAATGAAGCATCTGGATCCATGAGCAATTTCCTCAATGGATTAAGCTTTGCCTTGGCTTCTCTTTGCATCCTTGTAAGCTCCCGTTTCTGCTGCTTTAATTCAGAGGCTGCATCCTGGCCATCATTGGAATTGCAGGCAATAATGGGGGGTCTGGTGATGATTGTTTCTTTCATGGGCAATTTAGGGAAGCCAAATCTGCAGGAAACGTTGCCTTTTTTACATGACTTTGAATGATTCCTGCTGTGCACCTGGACCTCAGATACAATTTTGTTGAGCTCTGGGTCTCTCTCTGGGTCAGGCATCTTGCATGTTATGTACTTATTAATGAACTTGTAGACCTCGCTGTCAAGACTATCTTCAAACGCGGGGGAATCTTTAATCCAGACGAGCATGTGGATGTGTGGGCTTCCTCTGGCCTGAAACTCAACACGATAAAAGTAATCTTGTACTTCACCGATGGGTTGTGCTGGTGATAGGATGAGGTTGGTCATGAGAGCATCTACTCTCTTTTCAAACATGCGCATCACAGTGACGGGGTTGCTGCGCAGAATTCACACTTAGCATTCCAATCAAGATGTAAAAGTCGACAAGTTCACCCTGCTGAGCTTTAATTATGTTTATGAATTCAGGCCATCTCATCTCAGCAGCGGAGAACGTTAGGAAGAATGTTGGCTTGCCGATCTGTCTAACCATGGCGTGGAGATCTTTTAGTGTTTTTTCCCAATAGGCTGGAGTTCCTCTGAGGGTTGCATAAATCTTGTTACACCTTGTTTGAATAACCTCTTCACCTTCTTGGTTTTGAAGCATCAAGCTGTTTAGTTTACGGCCATCTTGGTTTTGGATTTTCCTTTGCGCAGTTGAATAGACATGCTGTTTGTAGCCAAGTGGGTCTCTGTGACAAACTGCGCAAAGAAAAGGTAACTTGGGTCACTGCAAACCGTGTATCAGCACTAAGAAGTCTAGAATAAAGTACTGCTAGGATACACTGGGACGGTTCTGGTTTCATCCAGTGTGTTTTCCCCTGTTGGAAATTGCACAGGAAAGGCCATGGCTTCTAGTTTCGGTACGGTGAAGAAACTACAGGTTTGTTGCCTTGAGCTGGTGCAATGCTCAATGTTCCTCACCATACGAAAGGATTTCCTGGGCAAGTCTGGTGGCTGCATGCAGGTGTCCAGAGCCAAACCAGGTCTAAGGTCCTCCTTTTCTTTGTCTGCTTCCTTGGGCAGGTCTGGTTCATTTTCGCTTTTAAACACGTCTTCCAGGTCTATCTCATACTCTACGACTTGCTCTGGTTGCGCAGCTTCTGCGTTGATGAGCTGCGAGTCTTCTTCATCAGTCGAATCTTGATGAAGACTCTCAAAGGTGGCACACTCATCAATAGACACATCTTTGTACTCTGAATGTATCTCTTTGAGTTTGGCCAGGCCAGCCAGCACATTCTTCATGTTGATGGTGTAAAAGTGGGTAACCTGTTTTAATGTGTCTTTCAATTTCACTTGCAGTAGCTGCGCTTCAGTGTTGGGCCTTGGAAGAGTGTTCACGGTTGCTGCTACCTCTGATGGAACACACACAACTGCTCCGTGTACAGCTCTCTGTCGTCCTTTCGGCAATGCTATGATTTTGGCGAATGGGAGGATTTTAGCAATGAGCTGCCTTTCGAGCACATTAAGTGCAGCCAATTCTGGAGGGATGGGTGCCAATTCCAGATTGTTTGCTACTGCAATGGTTGGCATTTTGCCTCTGGTCAAATGGCTGTCACATGTGTGGCAGATCCACTCTACAAGTCTCTCTGGTGGAACAGAGCAAGAGGAAGAGCAGTCGTTGTCACAGAAATGAACATAGTTTCCTATGAAGCATGCTGCTGACACTTTGATGTCTTTGCATTTTCCTCTCTTGCATAGCTTGACCTGATTGGGAAACAGTGCTCTGTTACAGACTGTGCAAATGTATGTGGGTCCGTGTCTAATAGTTTCACGGAATGATGCTATGGCTGCTTCCATCACAGGACTCATCAGGGGCTGGGGAGTTTGTCTGTACTTTGTTTTAATTCCCAGTGCCCTCTTCAACTTGTAATTTATGCGAAAGGCAGCATTTGTGGCCAATTTGGTAATTCTGTGCTGGCTGATACGTTGTATACAACGTAGTCTGAATTCAGGATCATTGTGATATTTCGTGTTGAAGTTTTCCTTATGCTTATGCCTGTAGGTCTGGTTGCATGCATATTTGGTTGTCATATACATTTTCAAATTTTCTTTAACTTCAAGATTGGTGTTATATTTCTGGGACATGTAGATTTTCTGTCTGCTCCGAAAAGCAGGATCTGTCTTGTACTTCTGGGTCAGGTACTTTTTCTGTCTACTCTGAAAAGCAGGATCTGTCATGTACCGTCATTTGATTTCTTGCTTCTTTTTAATCTGAACTTTGGGATCTGCATAGTAGCATTTAAATGACAGTAGCTGTTGTTTGTGGTGATGACTGTCTTGGTCAAATTTTGTTTTCACCACCTTCATTTTTTTCCCTCTAAAATCTGGACAGCTGGCATACCTGTTTTTTTCGTGATGGATTTTTCTTTTCCTTTTTACTCCTTTTACTTCAGACACAGTGCACATTGCCCTTTGCCGTCACTGTCACCCATTGCTCTCTGCTTTGTTTGGGCATTTTCTCGACTGTCAAATGGTTACTTTGAAATCTTTTCTCCCAAATTAGCTGTTTTTTTTATTTCTAACATAGAGTGAGTCCCCCTGTGCCAGCACTCTATCGAGGACAGCCCTGTTGAACTGACAACTGACAGGAGAAGCGCTTGTACCTACGGTCACTCTGACTATGACTGGCTCTTGCCGTTTGAACACACCTTGTGCCCTCGCTGTGCCCTGAAATTGGGTTATAAAAGGATTACTTCATCATTACTATGTTTTCATCATTGGCATCACTATTATTACTATTAGTAGTAGTACTGAAACTTCACAATATTGACTGATTTTAACAAAATAATAATAATAATAGTAATAATAATAATAGTAATAATAATAATAATAATAATAATAATAATGTTCAGAAAAGTAATATTCCACTAATTGTATTTATCTTTAAAAAATGACTGAAAATATGTCAAGCTACCTGATTGGTTATCTTGTTGAGAATTGACCATCGATAAAATTATCCTCCGCTGTTTTAAGTGTTTTTGTATTTGAGTTGAAATAAACCTGTCCTGTGTGTCTGCTGAGGAGGAGACAAACTTACCTCTTTAGCTGGGGCATGAGAGGTGGAAGGTGCACTGGTGAAGCTCATGGGCCAACTGCCTGTTAGGGGAGTCGATGTCCGGACGGTCTATAATAAAATATAATACCAATTAATCTTTAGACATGAAGCAACACAATGCAGTAAATTGTGACAAATAAAGTTTCCCCTCTATTTCTATCAGCCACTGACGTTTTTTGAAATACAGAAAGATACTGCACTGTAAACATTCTGTGTGTGTTGATTGTGGAGGGATAAAAATATCTTAGGCAGGGAAGGAGAGTCGCAGGCTGTATCCATCTGAGAATGCACAACAGCAAAATGAAGACTTAAATGAAACACTTGATTCAGGTAGAGTGATATACAAGTATGAATAACACATGACAGCTCCTACTGTGAGAAGATCCATTAACATCATCATTCAACTATAGTGATGGTATGTATCAGTATAATTTTTTTTTTAGCAAAATAGACATTATCTTTGAGTAAAAAAACAGCCAATTACTGTTATTTTTTCAATAGAAAAAAACAGTACAAAGAAACATCTTGTGTAACTTTGTCAAAAATGGTCCATAGATGTGACAGTTTTAGTAGCGCTACGTTAGAAAAATTTTCCTTTAACTTTAGTGTACCAAGGGCACCTGTCATGGTGTATTTCCTAATATTGAAAAGTCATTTTCCGAAATACCACCTGAGATATTCTGCTAGATGGGGGCCATCTGACATGCACCACATATAAGAATTTGAGAGAGTTAAGAAGCAAGGAATTTTAATACAATTTTAAAAAAGTAACTTCTCATTCAGCCTCAGAAAGATAGAGAGCAGATGAAAGTGATGAAAATACTTTAGGCAGGGAAGGAGAGTCGCAGGCTGCATCCATAATGGTCCAAGACGGTCCGGCTGGTGAAGTAGTCTTGGCCATCTGAGAACACACAACAGCAAAATCAGCTAAATGAATACTTAAATGAAACACTTGATTCAGGTAGAGTGATATTTACTGTTGCAACTGGTGAAGAGCAGGGGGTTTCTGCATCACCTGATCTCCAGGACGACCTGGCTGGGGGTGATCCAACCAGCTGTTGACAGATAATCACAAACGTATTAAACTACAGACAATGTGGATCTCATTGAAGACACCGTGTATTCTATAAATTATCAGTGTGTGTCAGTTGTTGAAAGTAGTTACATACGTTGTTCACTGAAGACCGTTTGGTGCGGGGGGTTCTGGGGCACTTGGCTGGCGCAGAGGAAGCCACCTGCACCATTAAATACAAAACATATTACTAATTAAACCTAAATAATAGACTAGTATTAGTAGTAATAGTACTTTTAAGCAATATTGACTGTTAAGGAGGTAAGGTGGAGGATAAGGTGACACTTTTTATAGTGCCTAAAGTAAAAAATGAAATCTCAGTCAAATTACCCTCTTGGGCTTTGGAGAGGGCTGGCAGTCCACAGGGCAGGAGAGAGTCGAAGGGGACACTTCTTCCATAGCACGCAAGGTTGCGCTGCTGAACCAGACCGGGTTCAGCGGGAAGGAGCACTCCTTCTCCTGTGAAACAGAAAGTACAAAGACCACTGATGAGTTGTCTCATCAAATACACAAGGTATAAAATAATAACCAATTAACACAACCCAAAGAAATGCTAACAAACCTGCTGCTGGGACTGGGAAGGTTTACCAGGCTGGCTCACCTGGAATGAAAAAAAAAGCATCATATTGTTTAAAACAAATAGGTACATTTTATTTTGTAAATCATTTCAGGAAAATCCCATTTGTACCAAGTCTCATGCACACATTATACTGTGTAACAATCACATGCTGCCCTGATGGGCAGTCCTCCACTGAAATACGCCGGGTGACCGTGGAGCAATGACATCTCCCACCACAACCAGCTTAGGAGAGAATTTCCTAAGTGGCTGCGAGGGCCTGGGAGAGACCTGGGGTGCTGGTGGTGGTGTCTCCAGTTGCTGCATGGTGGCAGACCACAGCAACTGGGCGAGGATCCCCATCCCCTCATGATCGCTCAGATGGACCTGCAGAAATTACAAACTCATAGTTTACCGCCAGAAAGCAGCTGCTGTTCACTGAGCTTTTCATATCAACGACAAAGAAGTGCAAATCAGTCTTTCACTACATTTTTTTTAGAATTTCACCATCTTTTCACCATCTTTTCTGCTCCACAGCTCCAGTTGGGTAAGCAGGAAGTGCTCCGCCACGGAGGAGTACTTCACACCTTAAAAAAAAAAAATAAAACAATTATATGCTTTTTTTCCCCCTTACATTACTCCATCTCAGTTCATATTTGAGTATATTTTTCTAAACTTTAAGCCCAAGAACACATAACATGTTTAAAATGTAGCTTTATGAGAAATAATTTATTGTATTAATTAATTAAAGTTTATTTTTATACATACCTATATGAGCGGCAACGCGGTGGAACTCCTGAACACCTGTAGAGAACAAAACATGTTCATTACCAAATTACATTTTCATTCAAAATCACACTCATTTAAAATCACATGTGTGTTATAATAAATACACATTAGCCAATGTACTATTACTAGTGCAAATACTAATATAACCAAAGAACAAGCAAGACATGAAATAAAGCGTACCTTGGGCCAGCGGTTCCTCACCGTAGTGAGGAGCTTGGCAAAGTCGATGGCAGCCTCATCGACAGTCCTGCTGGCGGTCAGGTTGTTGCTGGGGGCCAGCAGACAAACTGCCTCAGGGACCTGAGGAAGCACAGCATGTTGCACCTCGGTCCGCAGCTGAGAGGCAGAGGCCCCCGGGGTTGACATGAAGCCAAAGGAAAGGCATCCCTCTGGCATGTCAACCAAACCATCTACCAGGGCACGTAGATGGGAGTCTCCGACAATCAGAACAAACTGCAAAAACAAAGATAATTTCTTTAGCATTTCTTAATCATTAATCCCTCTCATGATCAACACTTTCCTCATAAACTGGAAAATAATAATACCTTGTTGGTCATTGCCATGTTCTGGCTGAATGGCGGTAACCGGTTTGCCCGTTTAGAAAAAGACAAAACAGAGTATGGTAAAAATTCCAAACCAGGAAATATCAAGGTTTTCACAAATATATACTACAAATAAATACAGAGGATGAATTAATCAATAAGTGTATTTATCATTGAAGGATAAAACAGGGAAATACTCACGTCCAGCAAGGGTGGCACGCGCATCATCCGGTCCCCACAGCAGTCTGGCTGGCAGCGACCATCCAACCAACTGATGACAGATAATTAACAAATTAAACAGTGACAGAGACAGTGTTTCTCAGTATAAACACTAGCGTGTTGTTTAAAATCAGTTTGTGTGTGTGTCAGTTGTGGTAGGAACATACGTTGCTGACAGGAGATCGGGAGCCGGGGGATGGGGTGTCCATGGTCCTGGACCGTCTTGCTGGGATGGGCTCCTTGCTGGACTCCTCGGCCTGGGGGGACACCGTCTGGACTGCCTAATGAAACATTAACACCAAAAAAAAAAGTCATAGCAGTTAGATCATGAACACCAGTTAAAACGTAAAACACTAAATGCAACACAGAAGGGCGTCTTCTGTGTAAGAACCTGCGGAGGGGGACTGGATGGACTTGGCTCCTCCTGGTTGAGCCTACTCCATCTCAGCTTTGCTGCCTCGGACCGCCTTCCCTTCCTGGACATCCTGCTGGAGAAATTACACACAAAAAGGCAAATCCAAAACAACAACCTAACCCAACCTAACCCAAAATACTAAATCTACCTAAATGAATCTAGTGAATGTAGTCTAATCTAAATTGAACTAAAATAAAACTTAAATAATCTTAAATAAATAGTCTTATTATATATAATATGTGGGAAAAAATAGAATAGTAATGTGGCGTTGAGTTTCGTCGATGAGACTGCTGTCAATGAGCGCTTTGAAAACCTTTGACTGTGACCAAAGAGAACCTGCAATAAAATTAAGATTTCACACTGTTAGATCGAGTCTCTGTTAGCAACAGGCTAGCAGCATTACAGGCACATCTTAAACAGCTCAAACAAAGTCTCTAGGTAAAAGAGAGCAGATTAAAATAAATCACATGGGATTTTATCAACAGAAAACTGTACATTAATTACCAAAAGTGAAATTAGACATGTATGAATGTATACACTTTTATAGTTAACCTAGGACAGCTGTTAAACAGAATATTACATTTACGTAGAATTGTGGATAGCATTATCAAAATATGGCTATCTGCATAATTATTTGTGGATGAAACGATCCTACTCATTATCAAAACTGGTCTCTCTCTCTCTGTCTCTAATAGTGATGGGAATTTCGGCTCTTTTTGGAGAGCCGGTTCTTTTGGCTCTGCATACTATAAGGAGCCGGCTCTTTCAGCTCCCAAACGGCTCCTCACATTTTATTAATTGGTTTCATTAATTCATTATTATTATTATTATTTTTATTATTGCTGTTATTATTATTTTATATTTTTAAATGTTATTATATTTTATTTTATTTTTGACCTTGTAAAGCACTTTGGTCAGTGCATGCGGTGTAAAAATGTGTTATATAAATAAAACGTACTATTTAATTAATTTATCACCCAAAATAATGCGATAATGTAATAAATAATGTCTCTTGTCTCCCTCCTGTCGTGGATGCTGCTATACATCTTGACATGCAGCTTTCACACAAAAAAGTGGGAATTTTTATTTATTTTTTTATTTTTTTCCCAGCTAGTTTTTTTTTCCTCCACTTTTTAATTGAAAGCCGTACGTGACTGGTCAAGATGTGTGAGAACAGGCATGGCATGAGGGAGAGTGTCAGGGGGAGCAGACAGTGAGGCACAGTAGGGGAAAAAAAAAAAAACGGCTCCCTAAATCGCTCCCGTCGTTCACTTCAAAGAGCCGGCTCTTAGAACCGGATCGTTCGCGACCGACACATCACTAGTCTCTAATCATCGGACACAAATCAAATTAAACGTCATCGTGTCCCTATATTTGTGTTCCCCCACTGCTTTTTCTCACACACGCAATTTTTCTTTACACCACACATATAAATATATAAACTCTTAACAAACTCTGTTTTTTGTTTTTTTTGTACACACACAAACACACACATTTTAACAACATTTTTCTTTACACTACACATAAATATATAAACTCTTAACAAACTTTTTTGGGGGTGGGTTTTGTACACACATTTTAACAACATTTTTCTTAATACTACACGTACATATGATCACTGATAAATGATGATCATTCTCTCAAAATGGCGGTATTGAAGGTGAGCAAATACCTCACTACTCAAGTCACCCTCTGATTCGTCCCAAATGTAGCAGTAGCCTTCCTTTGTTCTCAAGTCAAAGAGAGTGAAGTTATGCACCTGGAGTTTGGTTTTGTAATACATGCTGCTGGCTTGGGTTTTTGGACAAAGCAGTACAGCCTGCATTTGCAGACTCCTTGTCACAGACTTTCTCCTGCCTAGCTTCCTCTTTCTTAATGATATGTGCATCATAATCATCCTTACTGATATTACCATGCTTAAATGAAACACGAACATCACATTGATCTTTTCGTGGAATAAAAACAGAGTAGTTCTCTTCATGGAATACAGCTGAGAAATGCTGTATTCCTGCAGCCCTCACTCCAGAAGTTGCAGCTGCCTGTTGGTGTTCACGGTGTAGTTGGGCGATGGTTGTGCCTGGATGAAGGAACTTCTTGTTTTTGTAGGTCTCTGAGCTTCTGCAGTAGTGCGAATCTACAGTGCGTAGGTCCTTCAACCAGTCTTTTAGGAAGTCCTTGACATAATTTTCAAGCTTTGCATGCTTTCCACTTTTAGGTCCAGATTTAGTTGGACGTGCTGGAGCCACTTCTTCATCATTGTTGACAGGGGCTTTGTTAATCCACTCTGCAATGGTCCTGTAACCCAGCCAGCATGTCAATGTGGGCCCCACCAGGGTTAAATACGGGCTATGTGGGTACTGAGTGGGCATGGGCTTGAACTGGGCAAATTTTGGAGGTCCCACGTGGTTTCAGTAACATGGCCCCCACATGTGAAGCCCATGTGGGCTGGCTGTATGAGCCCCATAAAGGATGCAAGTGGGCTAAGTGGGCATGGGCATAAACAGGGCAAATTTTAAGGGCCCCATATTTTTTCAGAAACGTGGGCCCCACACATGAAGCCCACATAGGCTGGCTAAATGGGCCCCATAAAGTATATATGTGGGCTAAGTGAGTCTGGGCTGGAACTGGGTAACATGGACATGGGCCCTATATGGAATATAAGTGGGCTAAGTGGGCGTGGTATGGAACTGGGAAAGACTATGTGGGACCCATTTGGTTTTAGTTACATGGGTGCAACATGGGGAACACATGTGAGCTAACTACATTGGTCCTATAGGAAATATAAGTGGGATAAGAGGGCGTGGTATGGAACTGGGAAAGACTATGTGGGACCCATTTGGTTTCAGTTACATGGGTGCCTAATGGGGCGCCTACATAGGCTGGCTAAATGGGCCCCATTAAGTATATATGTGTGCTAAGTGAGTCTGGGCTGGAACTGGGTAACATGGACATGGGCTCTTTGTGGAATAAAAGTGGGCTAAGTGGGCGTGGTATGGAACTGGGGAAGACTATGTGGGACCCATTTGGTTTTAGTTACATGGGTACCATAAGGGGGGCCCACGTAGGCTGGCTAAATGGGCCCCATATACATATACTCTGACACTACCTCAGAGCCAGATCAATTCTGCGCTTACACCTCTGGGCCAGATACAGATGATGGGAAAGAAATGTTTACACCTTTAAAGGCAATGTAAATGGGGCTTAGTTTTTCAGATACTACCTCAAAACCGAGTGGTAGAAGAAAAAATCCTGAATGCTTTGCTGAGACAGAATGCATGGTTTTATACTGCAATGACGGTAAAAAAATGTAGTTTTCAGGGAAGTGAATGAGGCATTTGGCCACAAAGGTGTCCAGAGGGAGTATTTGGCACTGCATGAAAAATACTAATCCAATCAAATACATTTTGTTCTTCAACATATCCAAGACACTAATCACCACCACACCCCACCCTCCCACTATTCATTATATGGAAAATAATTATTTTTTTTTGTAAAAAAAAAAAAAAGTAATGAAACAATCAAATAGTTAAACTGGCATTTAAAGGGTTAAAATCCTGAAAATGATCGAATGTTTGGTAGTTTTGAGCAAGTATGAAGTTGCTTAGGAGATTTATGAAAAAAAAAGTAGGAAAAAAATTGTTGTTTTGTTTGAATGTTCAGGTGTCAATCTGTTTTTTTTTGGGGTTTTTTGTCCAATCAGTGTTTATTGTGATGAACGTAGTTGACCTACCATATTTCGGAGGAATATATATATATACATTTTACAGATTAGACGGAGGAGTTAAGAGGGTTGTCTGCGGATGGATACGCTATTTGAAAACCCGCTCCCTGGCATAACCGTCCGTTTGGCGCTCAGACTGCTCCTCGACCTCGTATCCTCTCCTCTGTCTCGGCGTAACTAAGGTAAGACTAATGATTTGTACTAAGTGTTGCAATTCAAAAACGTAGTGGATGAGGTCTGTATGAGAGATGGTGGTCGTGTATAGTGCTCAGTAAATTAGTTCAGTGAATACCTTTTTTTTTAATGAAGGGTTCTGTGATTCACATTTCTTTTAAGATTATTAATTTTATGAATTTGACCGTTTGTCTAATTTGAACTTTGATTTAACTTATGGCTGCACGGTATACAAAACTAGAAATTTTGAGTGTGCCTGACTCTGGCCCCCGCCCCCATAAATAATTATTGACACTGCTCAGCAAATTCAGTATTAATACAACAAACTCTCATCATTGCCTCGTCTACATATATATTTTATGTGGCTAAAGTTAGGAAATTGGACTTTTAGAGTGACTGAAGAAACTGGTACCTCTGCTTTCCTCCAGACATTTTCCCACCTTTTTAGCATGTCACCTTTTTTTGTGTATGTGCAACGAAAACTGTGGGAGGAGAAGCACATCGAAAAACGGGCAGAAAAATAATAGGAATAAGGGCGGTGAATATATAGTGTGCTTTCAGGCACACTCAATAAAATGGTTTGAAGCATGTGACAGTTTTGCCATTACAGTGTTGATCTTATGAACCTTGCAGCATGTCCCTCTTCAGCATTGTGGAGTTCAGAGATGAAGAATCAAGAGAAGGGAAGGCTCTAGTGGATATAATCCCATCGTGTTGGTTTACTGATGAGGACAAGACAGAGTGTTTTTGGCAATCGGGCCAGCCACATGCTTCATGGAAGACATACAGTGTGCGTGTCTTTTTTTTTTTTGTCTTTTTAAGATACATATGGAGATGCTCGGCGTAAGCTTGCACGAGCAGAGTTTACATCTGATCTCCAAACAGACAATGACGTACCAAAGAAGCGACAAAGAAGGTAATGTGAATGTACTTAAACCTGTTATTTTCAGTCAGCATCACAAAAAAAGTTCCTGCCTGTCATCACTGACACTCACTTATAATTTCACATTTTGGATAGTGCTCTGAAATCAACTGTTTTTTTTTGTTTGTTATGTTGTTAATTGCTGTAAATATGTCACAATTGGCCAAAAGACTAATTTTCATCTTTAGTGCCAGGCAGGTTGTTGCAGTTTCATGATGAACCATGGTAAACAACATACTGTATACAACAATATCAATATACAGTATAACATGGTGATAGGCCATTAAAGGCTCATATTTTATTGTGCTTCCTTAAACTTCTATGTGTATGCCTGTAGTACTTGGACCAACAGACAATACAATACAACACATTTTAGAGTCCACCAAATTCTAATGTTTACAAGCTGACTTAACTGTCCAAAACGAGACCACTCCTTCAATAATGCTTAATTGATAATTAATGTTAATATTGTCCCAGTGCATTTACCAAGACATTGCTATGTGAAAGGAACTTGTAAATAACCTTTAAGTGTTCAAGTTTTTTATTATTTGCTAAAGTATCTTTTACCTGAATGTAGGCCATCCAAAAGAACCCAGGTTCTGTCAAGTGAGGAGGAGGCTGAGTCAGGTGATGAGGACCAGGTGCCACCCTCTCCTCCCCCTGAATTTGGCAGACATTCAGCAGTTGGATACAAGCCTAATATCTCCTCAAGAGTGAGTGGCTCCAGTGTGGCCCAGAGTGTTCGAAGCCACAGCTCGACCCCAAGTGTGAGCAGCCACAGTGACATTGAAGGAGCCATGTTTGTAAAATTGGTAACTCTCCTGGAAGAAGTGAAGGACATTCAAAGAGTACGTGGCAAAATGTTAAATACACTGCTGAAGCAGAAAGTGGCCGTGCCATTGTTGGAACCACCTGAAGGAGCGGTATTTCCATTGACCACGATCCAAGATGTGCAGGCCATGAACGAGAAGCTCAGCGACTCAGAGTTCATGTCTGGAGTTGTAAGTTCAAACTCTGATTCACGTTTAATTTTATTTGCATTTGGTGCTGAAATATAATCTAAGCTGTTAACTGATTACTCTTCTTTCTTTCCTGTGCCTTTTACTCCATACACTCAGATTGCTGTGGTGGGAGAAATAGGAGGTACTTCATTGGATGATGCCACCAGGAGAATGATGGCATTCCTCATGTCCAATGAATTGGCACTCCAGTTCAACCTTTTTGGACGCCATGGCAAGAACAAGTTCCGAGAGCTGCGTCTTTTTGATGTTGTATACGGTAAATTTCAGTTAATGTTACCTCATGTAACTTCCTTTATCTTTGTAGCTTAAAATGTTGAAATTTGGCAAAATATCGGATCTACATAAGTAGATGCATGTTCCAGCTTACAGCTGGCCTAACTGGTTAAAAAGGGGGCACAACAAATCTAAGCAGAGGCCACTGTTTGCGGTTAATGTGGTTTTCCATATTCTCTTCATGGTGGCACATGAACTTTGTTATTCTGTGCTACAACTTGGTGATCTTTTTTTTTTTTTTTAGCTTTGTAGACAAGTAATGATAACCCTTCCTATACTTGCTGTACCTAAAAGTTTTTAATCACTCATAACCTTCTAGGTTTTTTAAGGTACCCAATACCTTTCTTGAATGAAATTGATTAAAAGGTTTTGATAATATTAAATACTTTTTATATTTTAAGCAATTATAATTAAAGATTATTTTTATACAAACAGGTGACAATTAATTTTGCATTGATAATTAATTTCCATTCCATGATTGGTTCTGTATATGTACAACATTCTAAAAATATGGTTAAAATGGTTGTGGACGAGTTTCAAAAGCAGTTAAGTGATGAAGAGATGTAATACATTTATTTTGCTAATTGGTGTCGCTTCTCAGTGTCAAGTTTGAATGGAGTTCTTAATTTTTGCTGTGAGGTTCTATGAAGAAAGTACAACTTGAACGTCATGTAGCTGTTTTTTAGTTCAGGAAGACTTGAAATAATAAAAGGATGTGAACCTACCTGTTTATTGCTGTAACACTAATAATAGCTTTTCCCACAAATGCCCAATGGAATTTAGATTAGACGTGTGCTGGCCAATCCATTGGACTGCCCTCCTCCAAAAAGTAAAAAAATAATTGCAGTGGTTACAACCTTTAGAATGGCTGTTTGTTATTTCTGTCACAATGGTTTCATAATGTAAAGCTTAGGCTAGAGTTATCAAAATTGCTCTTGTGATTTATTTTTAGGAGCGCTGAAGAGGAACGCATTGACCCAAGGAATTACACAGAAGGATGCAGAAAGGGCCCTCTCCAAGTGGTTCATCGGAGCCCGTGACAGAGGTGGAAACAGAACAGCAAGAGTTCAGAGAGAGCTTCAAAAAAAGTTGGAGGGTGGGGTACTCCACCAAGAGGAAGAGTCCCAGTAGGTAAAACTTTGCAGGTCCACCCAGGTTATCCTATGTTATGTTATGTTGGACTTAAGTAAAAAAAGAAAAAAGAAGTGCAGCCCAAAAGTCTTATGTTTGAAACAAGAACATGTTTTATTAAACGTTCATTGAAAACAACTTCATATTGTGTTTTTTGTAGCACTATTTTGTATTTACTTAAAGAGAAATTATGCAAGACTTTTGCCTTTATTATAATTAAATTATCAATTTATTTAACAGCTTGGGAATAATTGTGATGGTTAACTACAGGGAGAATGGAGGCTCTATGCCTTCCACCTAGCATCTCTTGGCCGAAAATCAACCCTGCAGGATCAGTGCTTCTGACCCAGTTCTCATCTCGGCGGCACCACAACACAAAAGCCTTGTAACCCGTAATCTCTTGTCCATGACAGATAAGACTACACAAATATACACATCATAACATTGTTTATGATAAATAACATTATTCACCACACCATGGATTGTGTTGGCTTTCTTGAAAACAAATGAACATGGCCAGGTGGGGGAGAGAAGAGGGTTAGCAAAACAGCGAAAAAGTCACCAGACTTGCATAGTTCACCTTTAAATACAGTATGACTGTCCAACCTGAAATATGGATTATTAGCCTCAATAATCAAAAGTCATGTGAGTAAAGATGGGGCCCCTATGGATAAATTGCCCAGTTGGGCCTCGTGTACAAATTCACTTTAATTGAGCTTGAACTGGTAAAAGCTCTCAAGCCCACATGGGAACCTACAGGTGAAGCCTACGTGTTTCTGATAGAACTCACCCACTTAGGCCCCACCCAAAACCCAGCCTGAGCTCACTTCAAGAGCATATGGGCTTATATGGTTCACATAAAAGTCTCCCGCTTGGGTCCCACCTAAAGCCCAGCCAGATCCCTCTTAAAGTCATACAGGTGGGGCCCTAAATGGGTCTCAGATAAATTGCCCAGTTTGGTCCCATTTAAGATCCAGTCCGATCCCTCTTCGTGCCCATGTGGGCAAAGATATGGGGCCTACATGGGTCCTGTGCAACTCACCAAGATGGGCCCCACCTGAAACCCATTCAGAACCAACTTGAAACCCATATGGGCAAACACAGGTGAGGCCACCATGGAAACTGCGGACAAACCCACTTGAAACCCATAATGTAGCCTATCTGGGTCCCACCTAAAGCCCAGCCAGATCCCTCTTAAAGTCACACAGGTGGGGCCTAAATGGGTCTCGGATAAATTGCCCAGTTGGGTCCCATTTAAGGTCCAGTCCGATCCCTCTTTGTGCCCATGTGGGCAAAGATATGGGGCCTACATGGGTCCTGTGCAACTCACCAAGATGGGCCCCACCTGAAACCCAGTCAGAACCAACTTGAAACCCATATGGGCAAACACAGGTGAGGCCACCATGGAAACTGCGGACAAACCCACTTGAAACCCATAATGTAGCCTATCTGGGTCCCACCTAAAGCCCAGCCAGATCCCTCTTAAAGTCACACAGGTGGGGCCTAAATGGGTCTCGGATAAATTGCCCAGTTGGGCCCCATTTAAGGTCCAGTCCGATCCCTCTTTGTGCCCATGTGGGCAAAGATATGGGGCCTACATGGGTCCTGTGCAACTCACCAAGATGGGCCCCACCTGAAACCCAGTCAGAACCAACTTGAAACCCATATGGGCAAACACAGGTGAGGCCACCATGGAAACTGCGGACAAACCCACTTGGGACCCTTATCTGCAACCCAAATTTAAACCTTATGGGCCCCACATGGACATGCTGGCTGGGTACTGACACTGCTCAGCAAATTCAGTATTAGCAGTTAGCATGTTAACACTAGCATGTTAGCATTAGCATGTTAGCATTAGCATGTTAGCATTAGCATGTTAACGCTGGCATGTTAACACTGATACGCTAGCAGTTAGCATTAGCATGTTAGCATTAGAATGTTAGCATTAGCGTGTTAGCATTAGCATGTTAACATTAGCATGTTGGCATTAGCATGTTAGCATTAGCATGTTAACGGTGATGCGATGCCGTTAGCATAGCGTGTTAGCATTGCATGTTACCCTAGCATGTTAGCATACATGTTAACGGTGATGCACTAGCATTAGCATTAGCATGTTAACATTAGCATGTTAACATTAGCATTATTGATTAGCATGTTAACATTAAATGTTAGTTAGCATATTAACATTAGCATGTGTTTAATTCCGGTGGCTAATGTTAATTAGCATTAACATGTTAGCATTGCATGATAACGCTGATGCGCTAGCAGTTGCTATTAGCGTGTTAACATTACATGTTAGTAATCAAGATGTTTTTATTTCCTAGTGGCTAATGTTTTAGCACAAATTTTAGCATTGGTCGCTAATGTTAGCAAATGTTTGCAAATAGCATGTCTTTACAGCTTGCGCTAACGCTCTGTTGTCTCTGTCTGCCATTTTACACAGACCAGGTTCAAAAAAGTGCCAAGAACTACTAAAATGGCCGCCGCTCAGGTTCTGCTGGCCCCTCCCCCCTCTCCTCTTAGGAATTAAATACATGTGTGCTTGTTCTGTGTGTGTGTGTGTGTGTGTGTGTGTCTGCCTGTCTGTCTATGTGTTTGTGTTTGTGAGAGATGCATGCTTGATGTTGCCAAGCAACCAGGGTGAGCTGCAGGTCAGGTAATTAGTCACGGTGCTGCATGCAGCCTCTGTCCCTCTGAGATGCACAGTATATGTCTGAATGATCCCCCCGAAGGTGGCCAAAAAAAACCTATAAGTATGCTCTAAACCAAAATCTGAATGACCGAAGAATGCTCGTCTTGTTAAAATGTCTGTGCCAAGTTTCAGGCGAAAATTGTATAAACTTTGGCCGTAGGACTCAGAGAAAGCACAATTGCTCCCTGCGTCTTCTAGAAAATTCTCGGCTCAAATAACATGGGAGTATATGAGGCTGTTGGCGGGAGAGTAGTCGATCAATCAGCCTGTTGGAGCCAAAACTAATAGGAGACAGCTTCAAACTGTTATCACTGCGATCACCTCGAATTTTCCTACATTTTAAGGGAATCATGTCTGTACTGGGCATTTGAGGCCACGGTAGTGAAATCCGTTTTATTTTTTCACTGATTGTTCTCTCCCCTCTCCCCTCTAGCGATGACATCACGCACTCTAGGTCTGGAAAGTTCTCGCAATACACACCCATTCATTTTTTGGCTTCGTTTTTCTGGATTTTTGGCAAAACCGTTTGCCGAAACTCTTAGAAAAGTTTACCATCGATTCCGGCCGAGCGGTCACTTTTGATACCCGTTTTGTATGTGCGACAAAAACTCTGGGGGAGAAGCGAACCGAAAAAAACACGGAAGAAACGGAAGACGAAAAATAATAATAGAACTAGAAAATTCTAAAGAAATTTTGGTGTGCCTGACTCTGGCCCCGTCGTCCCCATACAATTATTACTGACACTGCTCAGCAAATTCAGTACTAGAAAAGAAATTTTGAGAGTGACGAGTGGGCTGTTGCTGGGGGTCTGTATTCAAAAGCACACCTCAAACAGTCATTTTTAACGTTTATTAGACACAGAGCAGCTAGCGCTTACGTGCTAGCAATTAACAATTAGCATTTTTAGCTAGCATTAGCATGTTGCATTAGCATGTTAACAATAATGGACTAGCAGTTAGCATTAGCATGTTAGCATTACCATGTTAACTAGCATGTTAACATTCGCATTTAGCTTAGCATGTTGCGCTGATGGGCTAACAGTTAACATTAGCAGTTGTTAGCATTAGCATGTTAACATAGCCTGTAGCACTGATGTGCTAACAGTTAGCATTGGCATGTTAACATTAGCATGTTAACATTAGCATGTTAGCATTCGCATGTTGCTATGCGCATGGTAGCGCTGATGGGCTAACAGGTTAGCATTGGCATGTTAACATTAGCCTGTTAACTTAGCATGTAACACTGATGGGCTAGCAGTTACCATTGGCATTACCATTAGCATGTTAGCGCTGATGCACTAGCAGTTAACATTAGCATGTTAGCAAACTTTAACGCTGATGTGCTAACAGTTAACATTTGCATGTTACCTTAGCATGTTAGCGCTATGGCTAACAGTTAACATTGCATGTAGCATGGTGTGCTTTAGCATGGTAACATTAACATGTTGGCATTACTCGTTATGATTACTATGTTATCATTAACATGTTAACATTAGCATGTTAGCATTAGCATTTTAACGGTGATGCGCTAACAATTAACATTAGCATGATAACATTAACATGTTAACATTAGCATGTTAACGCTGATGGGCTAGCAGTTAACATTAGCATGTTAGCATTAGCATGTTAGCCTTAAGCATGTTAGCATTAGCATGTTAACGCTGATCACTAGCAATTAACATTACCATGTTGGCATTACCATGTTAATATTAGCATGTATTTAATTCCTAGTGGCTAATGGTAATTATCATTAGCATGTTAACGAGCTAGCTGCTCTGCTGTCTCTGTCTGCCATTTTAGACAGACAAGTTCAAATTAAGTGCCAAGAACTACTAAAATGGCTGCCGCTCGGCTTCTGGTGGCCCCTCCCCCCTCTTCTCCTTCACGCAGGCTGAGGTTGCCAAGCAACCAGGACCTAATCAGCAGCAGCTGATCTGCACCTGTTAGAATGTCAGTTAGAGCTGAGAGAAAATGCTGAGAACTCCTCTCGAAAGGAAGGACTTTTGGCCAAACCGTAATTCCAATCATTGAACCGCTTAACCTGGCACGATGAACCTTCCTGATCGTTTTAACTATTCGTTTGTGTCGATAAATGAAGAAATGTGCCCTCAGGAGCAAGGAGAGAGAAACGTTACTTCTGCCTTTCTCCAGAAAATTTCGCTCCTTTTTTAACATTGGAGTCTATGAGGCTGTTGGCGGAGTAGTCGATCATCAGCCTGTATGGAGCAAAACTATATAGGAGACAGTTCACAAGTGTTATCACTGCGATCACCTCGATTTCCTACATTTTAAGGGGATAATCATGTCTGTAGCTGGGCATTTGAGGCCAGGGTGTGAAATCCGTTTTATTTTTTCACTGATTGTTCTCTCCCCTCTCCACTCTAGCGATGACATCACGCACCTCTAGGTCTGGAGAGTTCTCGCAATACACCCCCATTCATTTTTTGGCTTCGTTTTTCTGGATTTTTGGCAAAACCGTTTGCCGAAACTCTTTGAAAAGTCTTAGCCATCGATTCCCGGCCGAGCCGGTCGTTTTGATACCCGTTTTGTGTTACGTGCGATAAAAACTCTGGGAGGGAGAAGCGAACCGAAAAAAACACGGAAGAAACGGAAGACGAATAATAATATAACTAGAAAAATTTCTAAGAAATTTTGAGTGTGGCCTGACTCGGCCCCGTCGTCCCCATACAATATTACTGGACACTGCTCAGCAAATTCAGTACTAGAAAAGAAATTTTGAGAGTGACGAGTGGGCTGTGCTGGGGGTCTGTATTCAAAAAGCACACCTCAAAGAGTCATTTTTAACATGTTTATTTAGACACAGGAGCAGCTAGCGCTTACGTGCTAGCAATTAACATTAGCATTTTTAGCTAGCAGTTACAGTTAGCATTAGCTGTTCACATGATGGACTAGCAGTTAACATTAGCATGTTAGCATTAGCATGTTAACATTAACATGTTAACATTCGCATTTTAGCATTAGCATGTTAGCGCTGATGGGCTAACAGTTAACATTAGCATGTTAACATTAGCATGTTAGCATTCGCATGTTAGCATTAGCATGTTAGCGCTGATGGGCTAACAGTTAACATTAGCATGTTAGCATTAGCATGTTAGCATTAGCTTGTTAGCGCTGATGTGCTAACAGTTAGCATTGGCATGTTAACATTAGCATGTTAACATTAGCATGTTAGCATTCGCATGTTAGCATTAGCATGTTAGCGCTGATGGGCTAACAGTTAACATTAGCATGTTAACATTAGCATGTTAACATTAGCATGTTAACATTCGCATTTTAGCATTAGCATGTTAGCATTAGCATTGTTAACATTAGCATGTTAACCTTGATGGGCTAACAGTTAACCTTGGCCTGTTAACATAGCATGTAATACATTAGCATGTTAACACTGATGGGCTAGCAGTTACCATTGGCATTTTAGCATTAGCATGTTAGCACTGATGCACTAGCAGTTAACATTAGCATGTTAGCATTAACATGTTAACATTAGCATTTTAGCATTAGCATGTTACCATTAGCATGTTAGCATTAGCATGTTAACATTAGCATGTTAGCGCTGATGGGCTAACAGTTAACATTAGCATGTTAGCATTAGCATGTTAGCATTAGCATGTTAGCGCTGATGTGCTAACAGTTAACATTGGCATGTTACCATTAGCATGTTAGCGCTGATGGGCTAACAGTTAACATTAGCATGTTAGCATTGGCATGTTAGCTTTAGCATGTTAACATTAACATGTTGGCATTACCATGTTATCATTACTATGTTAGCATTAGCATGTTAACATTAGCATGTTAACATTAGCATTTTAACGGTGATGCGCTAACAATTAACATTAGCATGATAACATAACATGTTAACATTAGCATGTTAACGCTGATGGGCTAGCAGTTAACATTAGCATGTTAGCATTAGCATGTTAACATTAGCATGTTAGCATTCGCATGTTAGGCATAGCATGTTAGCGCTGAGGGCTAACAGTAACATAGCATGGTTAGGCATTAGCATGTTAACATTAGCATGTTAGCGCTGATGTGCTAACAATTAGCTATTGCATGTTACCATTAGCATGTTACGCTGTGGGCTAACAGTTAACATTAACATGTTAGCATTGTCATGTTAGCATTAGCATGTTAGCATTAGCATGTTAACACTGATGGGCTAGCAGTTACCATTGGCATTTTAGCATTAGCATGTTAGCACTGTGCACCGCAGTTGTCCTTTTCCCTTTCCAACGAGCTGGTCGTAACACCAGTAAAGAAAAGGCGGAGTTAATGGCTAAGACTTTTGTCGTCGTGCACAGCTCAAATAATTTAACAGAGGAGGGAAGACAGGGCAGGGACAAAACTAGAAGTGAAAACAGGGAGGTGTTAAAAAGAGGATAGTAGAGAAAGCGAATTAGATGTCCCATTTACCATTGGAGAAATGAAAAGTCAATAGCCAAAACAAGAAGGAGTGCACCAGGTAAGGATCAAATATGTTATACTATGATTAAACATCTAAGTGAGGAGGGATTGATGAAATATTAACATTAACAATAAAGTCTGGAAAGAGGGTAAAGTCCCACGAAGTTGGAAGGAGACGATAATCACCCAATCAGGAAGCCTGAAAAAGATCCAGTAAGACAATAAACTACAGACCCATAGCACTTACATCACATATAGGTAAAATAATGGAGAGAAGGATTAATGAGAGACCATGTATTATTTGAAAAAAGGGGATTGGTGAATAAATATCAAGTGGATAGAAGGGGTAGGAGCACAATGGATCCAGTATGTGTTTAGAAGATGACATCAGGAAAGCACAGTAAATAAAACGGTGGCAGCAGTGTTCTTGGTGTAGAAAAAGCCTATGACATGTTGTGGAGAGAGGTTTGATGATTAAAATGCATCAAATGGTAATTGAGGGAAACTTATTAACTGGGTTATGGATTCTTTAAGGGAAAGAGTCATTCAGGTTAAATTGGTTCAGAGATATCAGAAAGCTAAAGTAAATTCTCTCAAAAAAGGAAATCAGTGAAAAAAAAAGTTAAATATATGGAAAGAATTTAGAGATAGTAAACAGCATGATTCTTGTATAGTAGAATAGAATAGTAGAGCAACAAAATACAGGAAATAGAATCAGCCCAACAGTTTTGTGGACGACGATACCAGAATGGACATTACACGAAGCAAGAGTAGATCTAAAAATATGGGACATCAAAAGAAAAAAATAAAACAGCGGACCTGGTAAGAATTTATAACTATACAGATGAAAAGTATGGGGAATATATTTACTATACAGATGGGAGATTATATGCAGGAGATGCCGTGAGATTTGGGGACTTGTACTGTATGTAGGGCCTGCTGATAATGTAGTGGTGGTCTGGACAGAAAATGCCAGGGCTGAATTTTTGTCCCAGTCCACCCCTGTCAAGGCCCACACGTGATCTTGTGTAACCTAAGGATAGAAAATTCCATAACAATCATCATGTGGTTGCATGTAAGATACAATAGATGGATTGTTGTTCTGTGGATTGACAGCATACGATGTTCTATATGACTTTGGTGTTTTTCTCTGAATTTTCTCTGTGCAGTATTTATAGTCCAAACTTTTTGTGATCAGACAAAACTATAAAACTAATGACATCCCATCAGCCTTTGCTGTACTTTATAGTTTACAGTTGCTTAAGGCTGATTAGCAAATATTAGCATGCTAACATGCTTAACTATGGCGATATTAGGTAAAGTAAACGATCTCTGCCAGTAAGCCCTGGAAAAGAAAAAAAAATAATAAAGGAAGATCAGAGTGATGCAATAGGTGCAGTTTTATCTCCCACAACATATGATGTCCACTGTCATATGATGCAAAAATGGAGGTCTTTTGCTTTCATGAATGCCTGATAAAAAACTACCAAACTATGGTTCATTTTAGCTGACGTTAATGTTAACTGTCACATTTTTTTTTTCTTTAACATGAAGCCATCTCTATGAAAGGCAGAGGATCACTTGTGTGGTATAGTTAGAGACCGGCAGCTTCAGGCAGTTTTATCTGAACAACAAGCACAAATGTTCCTACAAACTGATGTTAAAATGATTTCTATATGGTGAAGAGTGTCTCTGTCAATGAGGAAAAGAAAACAAAAAGGCTGACAGTCAAAATGGAGTGCCTTGCAAGCCTTAAAAGGCGGCTGTTTGTTGCTCTGTTCTGATGTGGTGGACTGCTGTGGAACTAACGGAAACTGAAACTTTCAACTGATGGGTTGAATATGAATTTGATGGGTGATCGTGATGCGCTTCTGGAGCTCACTGAGCCAAAACTATAAGTCTGACAGCTTCAAGCTGGTTTATGTGAGCAACCGCACAAATTTCCCACAGTTTGATGTTAAATATTTTCTGTAGAAGTAAATTTGTGCCACTCTGCACAAATTGGGGCCAGATTTTCCTGTTCCTGTCCACTCTAGCAGCCATGTGGACTCACTCTAGCTCATTCTGTCCCATCATGTGGAGGTGGTCAGCAACAACTGGACACCCAGGACCCAGAGACAGCAGAGGGGTGTTAAACACAGGATGAGAAGACATGGACAGTTCAGATGCTAAGATAAGATGGAGGAAAAGCGTCATTAAAAACTCTATGTACCACGCCCCCCAGCCCATCTAAAGGAATCCTGTTCATGGGTCCATAAGCTGCGACACAGTGTCAGTTTCTCCTTACGTCCGGTCTCTGTTGCCATAGTGTGCATATTGTTTTGTTTGAATACAGTCATTTAAAGTCCGTGTGATAGATGTTTTATGTCTGGTGTGGTTATGTGATGTTTCAGTTTTCTTTTATGTGGGCTCCACGAAACCGTAATTTGTCAGTACATATAAAAAAGTAACAAAATATTGAGTCTACATTGTTCTGTTAATGTATTATTCATATTTCATCCATTATTATATCTACTTGGAATCAAATGGAGATTAAACAGGAGTCATTCCACAAAATCAGTTATGATTGGAGTGTATTTTTGATTGATTGGTTTTAACAGTTCACATGAAAGGCTTCAGCAAAGAGGAGTTGACTGAAGCTGCTCTCCTCCTGAATGGAGGCACATCCATGGCACCTTCTTAGGAAGATCACCGTAGTCAGGGTTCGGCAACTAAATTTGGACGCGGGCAATTTTTTTCCTGACAGTCCCATCGCGTCCATGACCATGCCGGGGGGGGGGGGGGGTGGGGGGGGGGGGGGGTTCTACAAACACACCGCAAAAAAGAGGTTCCTGCGGTCCTGATTAGGCTAGTGAGAACCGCACGTGTGTTCTGCGTCCTGATTAATTAAGGGAGTACTGTCAAAATGCGTGTAATACGGTGTATAAAAGTGTGTGGTTTAGGGGTTTTACGGCTTAAAACATAATTGTTAAACTTAAAGATATATTTAAATAATAATAGAGAGTATATATATATAATATATATATATATACTATCTATATATATATAAGTATATATTAAAATAAATCACGTCTCGAAGCGGCCAGATAATAATGAGGGCGGGCCATTTTGTCCGTCGTACAGAGACTCACTCGAAGCACCTCGCTCTGAATTCAAGGTGGCGATTTCAGTGGCTAGCTAGAATCACATGGGTAAAGTATGAATCGCACCGATGGGTTGGTACCTGCCAATGCTTGCTCAGTGCAGTTGCGTGGATAGGGAAAGTAATGTCTACGGTCATGAAATAGACTCCGCCTGTCCAAAAAAAAAAAAAAAAATTCTACAATTTTAGGGATCTCGGGTCCGGAGGATATGGCGATCCGGTCGGATCCGGACCCGGTAGATCCGCGGTTGGGGGAACCCCGGCCCGTTAAATAGCTGTCCTTTTTTTTCCAGGTTTTGGAAGTTTTGGAGGAGGAAACCGGAGCACCCGGAGAAAACCCATGCAGAACAGTGGAGAACACATGCTGAATCCACAACAGAAGAAAGCTAGCTACAATGTTTGTTGCAGTGAAAATGGCTGAACACATGCACAACATGTGCCCTTTATGCCATTCCTTATCTCCTCTCAGGGGTCTGGTGATGCATATCCATAGGACTTCGTAAAGAGATGGCAACTTGTTAGCATATCATGGACAAAGCGTCAACATCTAATAATGAAGTTCCATGCAAACTGTAGTAGTCTAAAGCCGTTTGTGACGAAACAAAAGGTTTTTTTTAAACATACTAATCTGGGGATAACCAGTTTGTCTAGAGAATAACTGACCTAACTGCAGGGAGATGGGACACTGGTTTCTGGAGGATTGAGGAGGAGGAAAGTACCAGTGTCTGGAAGAGCACATTCATATTGTGTTCCTACTGAATGAAGCACACTCCATGGCGACCCTTCATCATAGCATATGTCACTGATGATGCTGCCCTTTTTTTTTTTCAGGTCCTTCTGGAATGTGGGGGAACCGGACAACCCGGAGAAACCCAGCAGACACAGTGAGATCATGCAAGGGTTGACAGTGCTGACCACTGCACCCTCGCTCCTCAACGTCATCCTCTCTACATCCTCTTGCGCTGGGTCCTGAGGAGTCTTGCGAGGGTTGGTCGATTCCTTTTCGGAGATTGGTGTGAGTTCCCAATCTCCATGAAGTCAGGAATGGATGCCAGTTGAGATGGAGGATGGCATGTCACATGGGGTCTGTCAAAGAAGACACTTTTATTTAGCACTCATTTTACAAAAGCAAGATTGGAATCAACTCTGAAAACACTTTCTTGAGTATAGAATCACCAGCTCTGATATAACTACCTGACTTTACAGCGGCAGCGTCAGGGCACGTCTTGCAGACTGCAGTCACAAAGCGCGTGCTGAGGATCTTCCTGTGTGACAAGACGGCGGCTGCTCCCATTGTGCAGCCAGCAAGCGGAGCAGCTGCTGCAGCTGTGCTGGCCCTCACTGCAGCACTAGGTGGCTAAGGAAGAACAAAGGACAAC
>NW_020854627.1:0-13325 GCF_000972845.2 Larimichthys crocea | reverse complement strand
CTGTTAGGCCCCCTCAGCGCTAACATGCTAAGTAACCTGCTAATGCTAATCACATCATGCTAATGTTTAACATGCTCAATGCCTAACATGCCTAATGTAACATGTTAAATGCTAACATGCTAATGTTAAGTAACATAAAAATACCCAGGTGTTATGAGGTTTAAAAAGCTGTTTTTAATTAACAAAAATGGCCACTGTTTTAACACGAATGACAACAAAAGAGAGGCAAATACTAAGGTGCTTCAAAAACCAAATTAAAACGAGAACGAAAAAAGGACTCTAAGAGAGCTATTGTCTTAAATACAAAAAATAACACCCACTACCCCCAAAATAACCCACACAATCAAAACAGCACCCAAACTAAGGTATCTAACAGAGTCAATTGTGAGATGGCAATGTAACGAAAACTCAACCTAGTGCCTCACAAATCCGAAGTCTCAAAGTTCACAGTCTAGCAAGGATTCTAAGTACACAGAGCAACAGCACAGGAGCTCGGCTGGTTACAGCTGGCTCCGGAATGTTGGGTCCACCTGCTTCTTATACTCCAACTTCTGCTGATTGGCTGAGGGCGGGCAGTCGCCTGTCCAATCAGGGCACACAGCGCAGGTGTTTCTTCATCTGCAGAATTGGTCCTCGTTGAGCACACACCACGAGAGAGAAAGAACTCCAAGACGGCCACGGCCGTAACACCCCTCCCTTAAGATACCAACCTTGTACCTAAGAAAAGGTTTGTAAAAAACACAAAATTACAAAAACATCACAACCTGGACAGCGCATCAGCCACAACGTTCTCAGCCCCCTTTTTATGCCGGATCTCCAAGTTATAGTCCTGCATGATCAGTGCCCAGCGCATGAGTCTGTGGTTTGGTTATACATGCGCTGCAGGAAAACAGTGGGTTGTGTGTCAGTGAAGACCACCACCGGCAAGGACTGGACCCTTGTAAACTTCAAAGGTGCTGGAGTGACCCACAACAAGGCAAGTGTTTCCTGTTCTATTGTAGAGTACTTGGTTTGATGTTTATTAAATTTTTGAAAAATAGCACACTGGATGGTCCCCCTCCATCACTATCCTCCTGAAGGAGCACAGCCCCGGCTCCCATGGCAGAGGCATCCACCTCTAGTTTAAAGGCACGAGAGAAGTCGGGAGCTGCGAGAACAGGAGCGTGGCAAAGAAGAGATTTCGCACTCTCAAGGCATGCTGACACGTATCAGACCAGTTAAAATCTATCTTTGGGCTCATCAGAGCATCAGGGGCTGAACAACAGATGAGAATTGCGGCAAAAATTCGATATACCCAGCCATACCAAGAAAACGACGCAAGGCCTTACGGGTTTGAGGAGTAGGAAAGTCTTGTATGGCAGCTCTTTGGCGGCTAGGGGTTTAACTTGACCCTGGCCCACCGTCTCCCTAGGTAGGTGACAGGGGCTTTGCCGAATTCACACTTGGCAAGGTTTACAGTGAGGGAGGCACGCGGCAAGGAGCAAACACCTGCTGAAGACTGCTGAGGTGCTCCTCCCACGTCAAGGAATATACGATAAGGTCGTCTAAATAAGCATTATAATTTGGCAACCCACCACGCACAGTATCAACCAGGTGTTGAAAGTAGCAGGGGCATTGCACATTCCAAAGCCATGACTGTTACTGCATAAAACAGTCAGGAGTCACAAATGCAGAGATTTTGGATGCACGCTCAGTTAATGGGACTTGCCAGTTTCCCTTTAACAAATCTAATTTACTGACGAACGTCGCTGAGCCGAGGGTATCTACACAGTCTTCCATCCGGGGAAGGGGTATGAATCGGTCACGGTGACAATTTACTTTGCGGAGGTCGGTGATGAATCGAGGAGAGCCATCAGATTTTTGTTCTAGTAGACACGGTGAACTCCATGAGCTACAACTGGGAACAGCTAACCCGTTTTCTAATGGTGTCGTTTCTTGTTTCTCAATGCACGTTTTACTGGGTTTACTCATATGGGTGTTGACGGATGGGTTTGGCTGCCTCTACGTCGATGTCGTGCTGTAAACGTTGTGCGAGTAGGGATGTCATTAAAAAGGCATTGGTACTGACCTATCAACGCCGCTATGTCATTTTGTTGCGCGCGAGTTAAATTGCCTACTGGGAAGGTACTTTTTAATCATCTCTGAGTTTGGCAGACGGCAGTTTGGTGAGATGAATGATGGATCTTTAAGTCATCGTCACCGATGTTAGGAGACTCAGTAATATTAACGCACTAGCGGCAGCAGGCTTGGGTGAACTTATGTGGGTACGTTCTAATGCACCTTGGATTCAGGGTGATAAGGACTCGAAACAGAGTGCTTTATCCCAAGGCTTTTAAGGACTTGATTAAAAGTCTTGACTGAAAATTTGGCCCTGGTCCGTCTGGATTACCCGAGGTAGGCCAAATGAGAGAAGAACTTAGTCAGAGCCCTCACTACAGAGCTGGATGTGATCTTACGCAGTGGAACGGCCTCGGGGTACGAGTAGCCGCGCACATTATCGTGAGTAAGTATTGATTTCCGGTTTTAGATCGAGGTAATGGTCCAACACAATCTACTATGACACGTTCAAATGGTTCACCCATAACAGGGATAGGATGGAGTGGAGCAGGAGGTATTACCTGGTTTGGCTTGCCAACAATCTGACATGTATGGCAAGAGCGGCAGAATCTGGGCAACGTCAGATTTTAACCCAGGCCAAAAGAAGTGTTTTAAAATCAGTATAGGTTTTAGTGATTCCTAAATGACCTGACCAGTTACTCTCATGTGCTATGGAAAGCACATGTTGCCGGTATACAGATGGCACAACAATCTGAAAAACACTATGTTCCGAATTGGACACAGAAGGACACCATTTACGCATGAGTATATCTTTATTCAACACAAAGGCCACTGTTTCAACACTTGCTTTGTTGCTACTCACCACACTTTCAAAGCAACGCTGCAGGGTCGGGTCAGCCCTCTGCGCGGCGGCGAGACGTTCACTGTCCACTGGCAGCGTCAGACTCTCCAACAAGGGCGGACTCTGACCGTCGGAGCACATCGGCTTGGTGCATACAGAGGGCGGGGATGCGGGACTTTCTCCGCCACGGGGCTTGCATTTTCCTCGGAAAAGCAGACATAATCACCGAATCAGAAAGGGAAAATTCATCAAGTTTCCGGGCTTGTGCCCGGGTGATGGCACAAGAGGGAAAAATTTCAGATTCCATTTCATTGTGGATCTGAACGCTCTGAGGGGAAGCCAATACCTCAAGCGTAGGGATAACTTTTACCACCAGCTATGTCGTTTCCCAACAACAATACTACCCCTTTTATGGGCAGAGCAGCACAAACAGCCACAGGATAAACCCAGTTACCAGGTTGGACTCGAGTGAATTTTAGGCACAGGCTGGGGTACGAAACCCATCTCGATTCCCTGCAGGGCAACACTATAACCACATGAGGACTTCTCAGAAATGGTAATACACTGCCATATAAACAGACTGAGAGCCACCGGTGTCTCTCGGATGCGCACTGGACACTGATCAGACTTACCCGTTAGAGATACCAGCCCCTCGAACAAAAATGGCTCGAACATGGATCTGGGCAAACAGAGGACACAAGGTTAGAGTTAGCACTTTCTCCGTTTTAATCAACCCAACACCTTTAGAGGCGACCCACTCCATTTTGTTCTTTTCGTTTTAGTGTTGGGCCGTTGGCGATGAGATGTCCAGGTCGGTGGCAGTAAAAGCAATCTTGCTCCTCTTTTTTATTAAAAACCCTGGTTTGCACAGTTTGTGGTGCGGAAACACAAGGTTTTTCAGAGGCTGACTGAAACAAGATTTTGTAAGCACATATTCATCAGCCAGAATAGAGGCAGCAGAGAGGGACAACACTTTCTGCTCATTTAAATAGACAACGATTCGCTCAGGCAGGCAGTTTTTAAATTCTTCAAGGAGAACTAACTCACCGCAAGGATTCATAGTCGGTTGATTGCACGCAGAAATCCACTCACTTATCGAAAAAGGTTTCCCTATTCCTCCTCGCAAACTCAACATAAGTTTGAGCAGGGAATAGGCGGTAGGCTTCAGGTACTACTTCATAGGCACGCAAAATTGATGCTTTAACCTTGTCGTAATTTAAGCTGTCTTCCATAGGAAGAACAACAATTGCTTCTTGAGCCTTACCATGGATTTTGCACTGTAACAGGAGTGCCACACACTGTTGGCCACCGGAGCGCCGACGCAATGCGCTCAAAGGCGGGAGAAATAACTGTCGACCTCAGCTTCTTTGAAGGGAGGAACAAGCGTTATTTGCTTTCCAATGTCGAAATTTTCTAAGGTAGAGCTGGTGGAATGGAGCGATGTACCTGAATCTGCAGGTGCGCTCGGTGCTGGGGTTTCTCTGAGCCTCTAGCTCCAGCTGGCGGAGGCGGACTGCCTTGTCAGCCTCTATCTCCATGCGGCGTATCTCCAGCTTAAGCTGATTCTGCCGACTCTCGACTTTTTCTTGTGACTCCATCTGGAGTCATGCGAGAGCCTCACCTTCAGTCTGGCCTCACCAAGGAATCAGCGCTCGCGCGAGGAGGAGGGTCATAGCGGCAGCGTGAACAGCGTTCTGGGCCACTCTTTAGCCTCCGCAGGCACAGGTGAATCAGACAGCACCGGCAACACAATCACTCCAAGTTCCACCAACTTACCTATAACCAATGATTTGAGGTCTCTTTTTAGAATTTGTTTCTGAAATGAGATGTTGAAATGGACAGCTATTTGCATTAAATTTACTTTTCGTAATGGGTCAGTTTTGTAACTGAAGGATTTCCAAGAAGCAAGAAATCAAACGAAGCCATCTCTTTTTCCACTTACCAGCCACAACACAAATTTTCTTTTAAAAAAAAAAAACAAGCTTAATTTTTAACTTTTAATTAATCGCCGGGTCTCCTTTAACGGAAATTTTATCCCGGACGAGCCCCCACTTTATGTTACGACCAGCTCGTTGGAAAGGGAAAAGGGAAGTAACATAAAAATACCCAGGTGTTATGAGGTTTAAAAAGTTGTTTTTAAATTAACAAAACGGCGCTTGTTTTTAACAAGGAATGACAACAAAAGAGAGGCAAATACTAAGGGTGCTTCAAAACCAAATTAAAACGAGAACAAAAAAAAAGGACTCTAAGGAGCTATTGTCTTAAATACAAAATAAAACACCCACTACCCCAAAATAACCCGCACAATCAAAACAGCACCCAAACTAAGGTTCTAACAGAGTCAAATTAGGTGAGATGGCAATGTAACGAAAACTCAACCTAGTGCCTCACAAATCCGAAGTCTCTAACAAAGTTCACAGTCTAGCAAGGATTCTAAGCACACAGAGCAACAGCACAGGAGCTCGGCTGGTTACAGCTGGCTCCGGAATGTTGGGTCCACCTGCTTCTTATACTCCAACTTCTGCTGATTGGCTGAGGGTGGGCGGTCGCCTGTCCAATCAGGGCACACAGCGCAGGTGTTCTTCATCTGCAGAATTGGTCCTCGTTGAGCACACACACACACGAGAGAGAGAAAGAGACTCCAAGACGGCCACGGCCGTAACAACTGGTTACAGCCACTTTATTTCCAGAACTCAGGACTGGATAACTCCAGTCCTTTCTATCTCCACCCATTTTTTTCAACATTCCCCAGACTTCTCCTATCTTAGTGGTGCTCCCAATAGATCCACAAAACTTCCTCCAATACGACCTCTTTGCTTGTTTTCCTTACCATTGCCTGTGCTTGCTTTTATTGGATCAGGTGTTGGATAATACACCTGGATAATCTGTATTCTTTCTGTTCTGATTTAACATCTGCGGTCGCATTAATGACTCCTGCTATGAATGTCACCAATCTCTTTTTCTCCTCCATCATTTTCTTTTCAACTTCTTGTACAATACTCGTCACTTCACACATCACATGTTTCTCTTTATTCTGTTGCTTGCCACTGAATTTCCCCTGTCCCGCTCTTTTGGCAGCTTCAGCATAGAATATTTTTTCATTTACTTTTATCTGTTGCACCGTTATTTCTCTCTTCATAGCCTCACATCCCCAGTATGCTACACTATGTTCTCCTCCACAGTTACAGCATTTTGGTTTCACACCCGTCCCACATTTCCCATATTCATGCTCCCCTCCACACCTAGCACACCTTCTTTTCCCTTTGCATTGGTTAGCAATATGTTTTGGGACAAATTCTCTCACATTACATTTTACAAATCCAAAATAAAGTTCTCTTGGGATATCTCTTGCATCAAACTCTACCACTACTGTTTCTGATTCTTTTTTCTCAGGCCCTCTTGTCATTCTTTTTGCATCTTTAACTGCTGTATTTTTCATTCTTAGATTTCCCACTAGATCTTTTATGCTGATACCAAGGGGAACCCGTTATCACTCCCTTACATCCGTCATTTCTCTTCTCTCCAACTTTCACTGTTTTTGTAACCTTCATTTTTCTTACACTCACCATTTTCTGAGCTTTTTCTACTTGTGTTTCTGTGTTACACCCAATTAGCAAGTTCCCATCTCCTAACACTTTAGCGTACTTAACTTCTCCTAGTTGTGCTCTGATTATTTTTGTGATTTTTAGTGGATCCATTTTCTTTACTCCCCCTTCCACCCGCGCGTTTCTTGCGCTTATCCATTTTAAACTCAGCGGCAGCCCGTCCCGCCACTCCGGCCCATGCCATGAGGTCCCGCCCACCCTGGTTTGTGTTGTGATTGACAGCACTGTCAGGGCTCTGTGAGCCTGTCAGCCCATGATTGATTGACAGTGACAAACATAGACCAATAATATGTGTCGATGCTGGCTACACACTACTAGCCCTCTGTAGCCAATTGGCCAGAACAATTGGAGGGAAGTTAGAGAGAGAGAGAGAGAGAGAGAGAAAAAAAACATAGCGGACCGGACCGGCCCACATTGGTTCAACGGCCCACCGGGCGTACATTATACGTAAACAAACCAGACGCAGTTACATGGCACTAATGACAATATATAGCAGAATAAAACTTTGACAATATCGTGGAGCTGAAAAAAATGAATCCTAATAATACCACGACCTCCTAAAGATGCTGTTTTTTATTAACATAATGAAGCTACGAATCCATCCAAGCTAGACGTTTTGTGCTTGAAATGTGGTTTTAAAAATATCACCCTGCTCCAGAAATCTTAGTTTACTGTATCTGTGCCATTTCATTGACTGCTCCTCTCCTCCATGTGTCCAGGACAAACCTAACACTAAACCAAACACAAGTGGTTTCTGACGAAAAGTGAAGAAAAAAAGGCAGTGATGAACATGATGTGTCCTGTAAATACATGAGGGTTAAAGTGTAGGTGTGATGAGGTTTAAAAAGCCCTTGAACCTTTTCTGGATGCCAAACTTTTAGGTCTGTTAATATGTTTGATATTTGAGCCTGTGGTTTATTAAGTGAAGCCTGGTTCACCCACAAAGCTCGTTCCACTTGTTGTCTAATTAGGCCTCTTGTCAGGACTGTGTGGATGTGCTCCTCAGTCTTATCAGGGTTCTTATGTTAAAAATCCAGTTTTAGACTGATATTGACAGTGTGCTCAGATGATTTATGTTAAAGAATTATTTTTGTGTTTGATCACATTATCACACAGCAAACCTGACGATGTATTCTAGCACAGGAATATTGCACACACTGCACAGAGATAATGAGGAACAAGGCCTTGATAGGAGGCTCAGCAGCTAATTTACACTTTGCTTTGATTAAAGTACGATGCTATATACACAGATCATTATAATGAACAGTAGAGGACCCAAACTGCAAACACCAACCACAGGAGAGAATACAGTTATACAGTTTATTCAACCAAATCAATAGTGCAACTCAGGAGCAGGGTGACAGGATGAGATCTTAAAGGTAGGAGATCCAGAACAGTGCAAGGCTGGTGGTGGCAGCAAACTTCAGGAGCAGGTGTTTAGATAAGACTGAACTGGATGGATGACTGGCAGGATTTCCTGAAGCACAGGGAAAGTAAGGTTAAACAGGATTGAAAAAACAAATCTGGAAGTCTGGAAGGTGGAATCAGTCCTCTATATAGGATGACTGGATGATGAGCAGCAGGTGGTTAGCTGACAGTCAGGTGAGAGGGAGACTGGAGGTCACATCCAGCAACACACAAAACAGAGACAGACATGTGAGACGAACAGAAGGTGGGTTTGGTAACTTACATTTTCTTACAAGCAAGACAATAATCAACACTACAGGCTACAACCTGCAGGCTGCCTACACCTGCAGGTTGTAGCCTGTCAAAAAGTTGCTTGCCACGGTCTGCATGGAGGGGCCTGCAGCCTGGGGCAGAGGCAGGTGGTGGAGGGGTCGGTACAGCTGCTTGCCACAGTCTGCCGTGGTGCGGAGGCAGGCTGCAGGCTGTTGGCAAAGTTGGTAGGTGGATGGGTCAGTCTAAAACTCCTTCCCACAGTCTTGCCCCATCTCATCCAGTTGCTTGCCATAGTGTACAGGTGGATGGCACCCTGAAGGCTGGAGACAGAGAAGGGTAGATGGGTGCCAGTCAAAGCTTACAGTCTACAGGTGGAGGTGGCCTGCAGGCTTGTTGGCAAAGGCTGGCAGGTGGAGGGTCAGGGTACAGCTGCTCAGGTCGCCTCCACCTGCAGACTGTGGCAAGCAGCTGTACCCTGACCCTCCACCTGTCAGCCTCTGACACCAGACTGCAGTCTGCCTCCACCTGCAGACTCTGGTAAGAAGCTCTGATTGAACCTCCACCTACCAGCCTCTGCCACAAGCCTTCAGGCCGCCTCCACCTGCAGACTCTCCACCCACCAGCCTTTGCTACCTACGTGCAAGCCAAGTGGCTGGCAGGTGGAGGATCAGGCTTGAGCTGCTTGCCACAGTCTGTAGGTGGAGGTGGACTGAAGGCTGGAGGCAGAGGCTGGTTGGTGGAGGGTCAGTCTAAAGCTGCTATCCACAGTATGCAGGTGGATGTGGACAGAAGGCTGGTGGAAGAGCCTTACAGGTGCTGTAGAGCTGCTTGCTACAGTCTGCAGATGGAGGCAGGCTGCAGGCTGTTGGCAAAGTTTGGTAGGTGGATGGTCAGTCTAAAGCTGCTGTCCACAGTCAACAGGTGGAGGTGGCCAGAAGGCTGGTGGAAGAGCCTTACAGGTGCTGTGTCAGGGTACAGCTGCTTGCCACAGGCAGCTGGTGGAGGTGGACTATAGGCTGGTGGAAGAGGCTGGTAGGTGGAGGGTCACTCAAAGCTGCCTGCTATAGTCTGAAGGTGGAGGCGGCCTGAAGGCTGGATGTAGAGGCTGGTAGATGGTCTGTTATTCAAAGCTTCTTGCCACAGTCGCAGTATGGAGGCGGGCTGCAGGCTGTGTGGCAAAGGACGGTTGGTGGAGTTTCAGGGTAAAGCTGTTTGCCACAGTCTGCATGTGGAGTCAGCCTTAAGGCTGGAGGGTCAGGTCGAGCCTTTGTTGAGAATCTGCTTCTGCCTCCACTGCCAGACTCTGGTAAGAAGCTTGTTGACTGACCTACCAGCCTTGCCACAAGCCTTAACAGCCTCAACTTGCAGACTGGCTAGCCGCTCGAGCTGACCCTCCACCTGCCACCAGCCTGCCATGCCGCTCCACCTGCAGACTCTGGCAGCCTCTTTGACTTGACACTCCTACCTACCAAGCCTTTGTACCTACGTGCAAGGCCACCTCCAGCTGTAGGACTGTGTGCAAGCAGGCTTGTACCCTGACCCATCCACCTACCTGCCTTGCCACAGCCTGCAGGTCCGCTTGGTGGCAGGTAGGTGGATTGGTCAGGGCTCCAGTGTTGCCATGTCTAACAGGTGGAGGCACCCTGACATGCTGGAGACAGGAGGAGTGGTAGATGGAATGCCAGTCAAACACTTCATTGCCACAGTCTGCAGGTGGAGGCGGCCTGCAGGCTGGTGGCAGAGGCTGGTAGGTGGAGGGTCAGTCAAAGCTGCTTACCAGAGGCAGTAGGTGGAGACATGCTTCAGGTTGGTGGAAGAGGATGGCAGGTGGAGGATCAGGCTTGAGCTGCTTGCCATAGTCTGCAGGTGGAGGCGGCCTGAAGGCTGGATGTAGAGGCTGGTAGATGGATGGTTATTCAGACCTTCTTGCCACAGTCTGCAGGTGGAGATGGGCTGTAGGCTGTTGGCAAAGGCAGGTAGGTGGAGGGTCAGGGTATAGCTGTTTGCCACAGTCTGCTGGTGGAGGCGGCCTGCAGGCTGGTGGCAGAGGCTGGTAGGTTGACAGTCAGTCTAAAGCTGCTTTCCACAATCTGCAGGTGGAGGCGGGCTGCAGGCTGGTAGAATAGGCTGGCAGGTGTAGGGTCAGGGTACAGATGCTTGCCACAGTGTGCAGATGGAGGCGGGCTGCAGGCTGTTGGCAAAGGCAGGTAGGTGGAGTTTCAGGGTACAGCTGTTTGCCACAGTCTGCAGGTGGAGGCAGCCTTAAGGCTGGAGGGCCAGGGTACAGCTGCTTGCCACAGTCTGCAGGTGGAGGTGGCCTGAAGGCCGGAGGCAGAGGCAGGCAGGTGGAGGGTTAGGGTACAGTTGCTTGCCACAGTCTGCAGGAGGAGGCAGCCTGCAGGCTGGTGGCAGAGGCAGGTAGGTGGAGGCGGCCTGAAGAGTGGTGGCAGAGGCAGGTATTTGGAGGGTCAGGGTCAAGCTGCATGCCACAGTCTGCAGGTGGAGGCGGGATGCAGGCTGGTTGAAGAGGCTGACAGGTGGAGGGTCCGGTGTACAGATGCTTGCCACAGGCAGCGGTGGAGGTGGCTGAGGCTGTTGGAGAGGCGGCAGGTGAGGGTAAGGGTACAGATGCTTGCCACAGTCTGACAGGTGGAGGTGGGCTGCAGGCTAGTGGCAGATGCTTGGCAGTTGGGGGGTTCCGGGTCAAGCTGCATGCAAGAGTCTGCCAGGTGGAGGCGGGTATCAGGCTGGTGGAAGAGGCTGGCAGGTGGAGGGTAAGGGTACAGATGCTTGCCACAGTCTGCAGGTGGAGGTGGGCTGCAGGCTAGTGGCAGATGCTGGCAGGTGGAGGGTCAGGGTCAAGCTGCATGCCGAGTCTGCAGGTGGAGGTGGGATGCAAGCTGGTGGAGGGCGGCAGGCGGAGGGTAAGGGTACAGATGCTTGCCACAGTCTGCAGGTGGAGGTGGGCTGCAGGCTATGCAGATGATCTGGTGAGGTGGAGGGTCCAGTCTGCAGGTGGTAGGCAGTCTGAAAGCTGGTGGCAAAGACAGGTCATGGAGGGTCGTCAAAGGTGCTTGCCACACTTGCCTGACCCTCCACCTGCCAGCCTCTTCCACCAGCCCGCAGCCGCTTGGTGGCCGATAGGTGGATGGTCAGTCAAAACTGCTTGGCAGAGTCTGTAGGTGAGGGCGGCCTAGGCGGAGGCAGGGCGGTAGGTGGAGGTCACTCAAAGCTGCCCCTATAGTCTGCAGTGGATGCGTCCTGAAGAGCTGTTGGCAAAGGCAGGTAGGTGGGGGTCAGGGTACAGCGTGTGCCACAGTCTGCAGGTGGAGGCGGCCTGCACGGCTGTGGAAGAGGCTGGCAGTGTGGAGGGTCACTCAAAGCTTCTAGGCCACAGTCTGCAGATGAGGCGGGCGCAGGCTGTTGACAAAGAAGGTTGGTGGAGTTTCAGGGTACAGCTGTTTGCACACGTCTGCAGGTGGAGGCAGCCTTAAGGCTGGAGGGTCAGGGTCGAGCCTTTGTGGTACAGGTGGTATTCAGAATTTGATGGTGGAGGAGGCTTCGAAGATGTAGGCTGTAGCTGGTTAGTGGAGTGCCAGGAGTCAGCTGCTTGCCAGAATCTGCGTCTGCCTCCACCTGCAGACTCTGGTAAGAAGCTTGGACTGACCTACAACCTCTGCCACAGCTTCAGACCGCCTCAACTTGCAGACTGGCTAGCAGCTCGAGCCTGACCCTCCACCTGCCACCAGCCTGCATGCCCTCTCACCTGCAGACTCTGGCAAGCATCCTTTGACTGACACTCCACACTCCAGCCTTTGCTACCTACGTGCAAGCCACCTCCACCGAGACGTGGCAAGCACTGTACCCTGACCTCACCTACCTGCCTCTGCCACCAACCTGCAGCCACCTCCACCTGCAGACTGTGGAAAGCAGCTGAGCTGACCCTCCACCTACCTACCTGCCTCTTCCACCAGCCTGCAGGCCGCTTGGTGCAGGTAGGTGGATGTCAGGCTCCAGCTGCTTGCCATAGTCTACAGGTGGAGGCACCCTGAATGCTGGAGACAGGAGTGGTAGATGGAATGCCCGTCAACCTTCTTGCCACAGTCTGCAGGTGGAGTCGCCTTGCAGGCTGGTGGACGAGGCTGGTGGAGGGTCAGTCAAGTTTGCTTGCCACAGTCTGCAGGTGGAGGCAGCCTTAAGGCTGGAAGGTCAGGGTCGAGCCTTTGTGGTACAGGTAAGTATTCAGAATTTGATGGTGGAGGAGGCTTCGAAGATGTAGGCTGTAGCTGGTTAGTGGAGTGCCAGGAGTCAGCTGTTGCCAGATCTGCAGGTGGAGGACCTCCGAGTTGTTCTTAGAGGCTCTAGATGATTTTCTGCTGACTTTTTCTGCCAATATATGCCGGTGGAGTTGCCTGCAGGTCATTGACAGGGTTGGCAAGTACAGGCTTGTGCTACAGGTGGTGGTCCAGAGTCTGCAGGTGGAGGACCTGCCATTGTGTGGCTGGTGGTGGGGGTCAGCTACAGCTTGTTGCCAGAATGTGGAAGTGGAGGTGGACTGCAGGTCGTTGCAGAGATAGACAGTGGGTGGTGTTGATTTGAAGCTGGAGGAGGCTTACAGGTTTGTAGGTTGAAGCTGGTTTGGTGGAGGGCCAGGAGTCAGCTGTTTCCAGAGTCTGCAGTGGAAAGCTCTATAGCTTGTTGGCTGAGGTTGCGTCGTCAGGCTTGTGTTACAGGTGGTGGTCAGAGTCCTGCAGGGGAGGAGGCTTGCAGGTAAAGTTAACGGAGGCTTCAGGTGGATGCTGTTGTCTGAGATGGGTTGTCTTTGGTTTTCTTTTGTCATTTTGAGTCTTAAGGTGGATGACAGGTTTGTTGGTTTATGGGTAGGAGGTGTAGGTGGAGGATGGAATTAGCATCCATTCCTACTTCCTGGGCTCTCTTCTGTTTTTGCTTGCCAGGCTTTGGTTCTTCGAACATGTCCACATATAATGAGGGGATGGACTCCGACCCCAAAACGCTGGTCGATAGTCAACCGTCCATCTTCACTGACTGATTCGTGAAGCTAGGACGACCCAGTCGCTCCCCCAGCTCGGTTTTGATCCGACGTCCCCGCTCTAAAGTGTATGGACGCGGGTGGTCCATTC